>NC_140297.1:78606361-78838861 GCF_964211825.1 Aythya ferina | reverse complement strand
ACCATCTTCATATCCCTCCTTCAGATACTCAAATAGTTTTATGTCCTTCTTCCCTTGTGGTGCTTCAAACAGTACTCGAGGTGAGGCCGCACCAGTCAGAGCAGAGCAGACAATCCCTTCCCTTGACCAGCTAGCAGTCAACCAAAACACCCAGTTCCCTTTCCATCAGGCTGCTCTCCAGCCTCTTGTCCCCGGGTCCAAGAGGTTGCTCCAGGGCTGCTCCATCACAGGTGCAATCCAGCACTTGCTCTTGTTGAAGTTCATATGGCTGGTGATTGCCCAGCCTTCTTATTTGTCAAGATCTCTCTTCAAGGGATTCCACCCTCAAGAGAGCCAACAGCTCCTCCTAGTTTAATGTCACCTGCAAGCTTCCAAGTCATCTATGAAAACATTGAAGAGAATTGGCCCTAAAATGAAGCTCTGGAAAACACACTAGTGACTGGCTGCCAGCCTGGTATAACCCCTTGTGCTATAACTCCTTGAGCTCAACCTGTCAGCCTGATGATCTTCTATCTTGCATTAGATAATTGCTCACAGGTATTGGAAAGGAAACTTATGAAATTTAAACAAATTAAAAAACTCAGTAAACTCTTAAGAATTAGCATTACTAGTAACAGAAGTTAGACTACACTTTTGGGCTTCAGGGGCAAGTTCTCCTATGTTTACATGATAGGCAATCCTATAGAGACAGATTCAAATAGTATCTGTATTATAACAAAGTTAAGGCTGCTGTTTAGGGTGTGAGTCATCTCAAAAGCTAGAAAAAAAAACAAAACAGCACAATTGTCTCAGCTGGAAGGCATAGGTGGGACAGCTGATAAGATGTGCAGCTCAAAGAAGGATAACTGGAAAGGAGTCTGACTGCATTCGAGTTCCTTCAGAGAGAGAGAGGCAGAGTGAGTCTAGTTTAGTCATAACACAGTATATGCAGTCCAGTCTTTTTCAATCAAGTCAATGCTACCGAAAAATAAATGCATGCAGATAATATCAAATAAAGGAATAAACATGAACTGAATGCATAACATTGATAACATTAACAGAAATGTAGGCAGGCAGCTGCGCTGAGGTTAAGCATAACAGCAATTGCCATTCAGCTATTTTTGGCTGTATAAAAATCACTGAGAATTAAAAATACACAGCAGGAAACATCCAAAAACAGCATGAAGCATGTCCTGAGTGGATAATCAATCAGCAATATGTGCAGGCTTAGCATTATGAAATATTACATCTCTTATGTAACCTGTGGTAGCCTTCTTACTGGCCATAACATACGGTGTAACTCGGTACCTAGAAAACAACCAAATGCTCAGAAAAAGAATTGTGGCACCATGACAGACTCACTGGTGTCCACACTCGAAGTTGATTAAGTCAAATGTTGGTTGTTGTAACATGATGTAATGTGATATGAATATGGTCACCAGAAGAGTGGGATGTGAAACAGGCTCTGGTGCAACTCTTTGCAGCTAACAGGTGAGAGAGGGAGGTTTGGGGTCACTAGCATGACTACATCGATGGGACACTGCTTGCTGTTGACATGGATGGCATGCTAAAGGAGTAAGCACACACACTCTAAACTCTCTCTCTATGATCCATTTATACATTTATATAGAACAATCTTCAATGTTCTCTCCTATCAATAAAGGAAAGCTGGTAACCACTTGGGTTTTTCTTTAACAGTATTATTTCATAGCCAGAATTACTTTTTTTTTTTTCTTCCTTAATACTATTTCCAAAAAATGCCATAATTTTATCTTTTTGATTAAATATTGATTTTTTAAAAAAAAGCAAGGATCATAGTTTTCCTAGCATTCTAAAGGCAAAAACACAACTATACTAAAGCAAAGACAAGTGTGACTGTAGAAGGAGAAGGTGATAAATGAAAGTAAGCATTGTCAGCTGAACACTGGAGGCAACACTAAAAAAAAAAAAAAAAAAAAAAAAGGAAATAAAAATAGATCAAAACTATACCACTGCCCTGTTATTTTGTTTCCTTGTGTTATTTGCATCAATAAATTCATACTGCATGAAGATTCATTTACTGCACATGTAGATTCATTTATGTGTAGAAGCAATAGAGTTCCTTTTACTTGCCAACATCTAGAACGGAGAGGAAGCAGCAGATTTTGTCACTGTTCCAACTCATTTCAAAGTGTAATGGAAGAGGACTGTTTCCTATTAAAATAATCATATAAAGAAAAATCTCCCTTAATTTCCCATAGTATTCTCAAAATCTTAAAGCAAATAAACTTAAATGAAGGCATAAGGAAAAGCCTTGTACCCTCAATAGACTTAACTGAAGATATACAGATGATGCTTATTGATACAAACATGAATAGCTAAACTATTTTAGTCACTTCATTAGATAAACAGACTACTTTGCAGAGTACTTTTTATGCTGACAGACTAGTGCTTAAAATTCAAAGGCATTTTCAGTAAGAATTAAAGCTTTCCCGGCTTCTTCCAAAGCCAAAACAGTATCTATTTAAAAAATAATAATAATTCTCTAACATATCCAACATAATAGTATAACAAAAATTACTAGGGAAGTCTTAAGAAGTTTTCTTAACAATAGAACACAATGGCTTCACTCCTTAGGCACTTTCTTATCCATAATTCCACAACACATGAACATGGCAAATACTGACCGATATGGCAATTTTTAGGATTAGGAGAATGGTACCACTTTATATTTGACTGAAAAATAATGCAAAAATAGAAGCAGACTGGAGAGAAAGAGTTGCAAGAAGCATAAAACTGAAGCAAGAGGAGGAACAATAAAAATCTTTATTTCTTTTCTTGAAACTTGGCAAGAAATTACAGCCTAAGGCTTTTCATCCAAAATTTGGACACAATAATAACTTGGTGGTGTGGGGAAGGCATCAAGAGAAGTAAGGAGGAGGAGGTAATAGCAACCTAATACTGCTGAAGAATAAAAAACATGGCTAAAAACTTAGTTGAAATTTCAAATTCTGGCAAAAGAAGTATTATTTGTCATAGCTTGAATTTTCTATCTATTCATGTGTTGCTGGGAAGTTTTCACTCAGCTTTAGAAGCTGACATCAGAAATGTCAACTTACAGAAAATTTCTTCTTCCAGTCACTTTTCTCTGAAGTTTTTGATAAAAGGAAATATACTCGAAACAGTTTTCTATGTGAAATATAGCAGAAAAAATGTATTCTCTTACTCATGTAATACTAATGGGTTCATGAAAAAATGTAATTACTCCCATAAAGATTTAAAAGAGGAAAAATTTATTGCTTGCAGTACTTTAATGATGACAACAGATGTAGTTCTCATTACGAACACAGTTTTAGAAGTCATATTGTTGCTGCTGAGTAACTATTCTCAATTGCTCCAACTGCAAAGTACATGTATTCTTTCATTCAGTGTGTAGGACCATGTGCCACTCATTGAATGGGATTTCTGAACAAGGGAAAAAGGTGAGCCCATTGCTGAATGTGGCTGGTGACCTAGGGACAGCAGATCTGGATGGGTAGGCAACCCAATCTACAAAAATCTGTTTGAATAATCAGGCTCAGCACATAGTGGTTAATGGTTTATACTGTAACACATCAGCAATAAGTAGAGTACCAGAGAACTCTCTCCTAGGAGAAGTCACTGTCATCACATTTGCAGATGACACCCACTTGGAGGAAGAGGCACACAGACTGCCACTCAGAGGAGCCTACACAGGCTGGAGGAACAGGCCAACAGGATATGCAACTCAGCAAGGACAATGCCAAGTGCCAACTCTGGGCAAGAAGTATGAGGGTTTGGGTAGCCACTGACCTTTGTGAGAAGAGGCCAGGATCTGACCTGTGCCCATTACAGCTGATGCCATGCCAGGGCACAGACAT
Source organism: Aythya ferina (assembly GCF_964211825.1). Classification (NCBI taxonomy): domain Eukaryota; kingdom Metazoa; phylum Chordata; class Aves; order Anseriformes; family Anatidae; genus Aythya; species Aythya ferina. The sequence goes on along the minus strand of NC_140297.1, from coordinate 78,835,004 downwards.
CCGTCAGGAACTGGAGCTAACAGGCAGTGCACAGGGCTAGGACCACCTAGCAGAGCTGGGGAGTCTGGCTGGTGGTCTTTGTTGGAGTAATGGGCTGAAAACTGAGGTGACAGCAAGCACACAGCACAGAAGGGAGGCCCTTCCTCAGAAGCCAGCAGCTAGTAGCTCTCACCTGGCCACACTGCAGCTGCACGACCAGCCCCCAGACAAGAAAGTCCCTGTGATGGAACAGTGAGCACAACAGGAGTGCAGGGCACAGCCCAGCCAGCAGAAAATGGCCCCATCCCACTGTACCTGAGCAAGGTAGACCCAGGGATGGTTGCCAGGTTCAGCCAAGAGCCCAGATGATCAAACAAGCCTGTGGTGATGAGCACTGGGAGGAGGAATGTGCCGGGCATGGCTGGCACTGTCTTAACTGGGGCTGCAAGGGGCCAGGTCACTGACAGCTCCAGCACTGCTGTGTGGGCACATTTGAGAGAGCGCAGCCTTTGGGATGGCAGAGAAGAGACAAAGGGGCTGCGGAAGAAGAAATGGAGGTGTGTGAAGGAGGCACTCTGTGACAGAGGAAGTGCAGCCCACTGGTGACACACACCAGGGCAGGGACTGCAGTGGGCAGATGACCCATGCTGGAGATGGGACAGCCCTGAGGGACTAGCCCCTGCTAGAGCAGAGGAAAATGAAGCAGCAGTAAGGAATGGCAGACAAAAATGGCATAACCGCAGCCTCCAGTGCAGCCTTCTCCATACTGGGGGTTTAGGAGAGACTTAGTACAATGCATTTACAATGCACTTAGTACAATGCATCAGGTGAAAACAAGGGAAACTGAGACTAGGAGTAGAGATGGTGGACTGAATTTGAGCCTGGGGAAAGGAGAAGAAAAGATGTTTTCTTATGTGCTTATTTTCTTCTTCTCAGTACCTAATTAGCAGTAGGTTAAATTTAGTAAAATTCCTGGAACTGAGATTATCATGTCTGCTATTGAGGGCTGGAACACTTGCTCTATGATGACAGTCTGACAAACTGGGCCTGGACAAGGTCGACCTGGAGAAGAGAAGTCATCGGAGGGACTTCACAGCAGCCTGCCCAGGGTTACTGGTTGGTGAGAAGATGAGCCCGGCTCTTCACAGCTATTCATGGTACAAGAGTAAGAGGCAATAGCCTGAGTCAGGCGACGTTCAGACTGAATATAAAAAGAAAGCTTTTTCACTTTGAAGACTGTCTGTGGAGCCCGCTACCTAGAGAGGTTTCCATCTTCAGAGGTTTTCACTTCCACATTGGATAAAGCCGTGGGCAACCTGGTGTGACCTCACTGCTGACCCTGCTTTGACCAGTAGGCTGGAACCTCCTGAGGATTTCCAGCCTGAATTTTCTTCTGATTCCATTTTTCCTATAAGTAGGATTATTTATTTATTTATTTTCTATGTACATGAATATAGATAACCAGTATCATTCCCCTTTTCTGCTTGCTGGCAGCAGTTTTAAATGCATCCAAAAACTGCCACTGAATTCTGCTCCCCATCCATAACCCTTGTCTCTCTTCCATCCTGATTCCTGGGATTCTCTATCTTTCCCTAATTATTTCAATTTTGTAGTGATGCCATATTTTCTCGACCTCTGATGATTTTCTTTGCTCTCCCTGGCACTCTTTATAGCCGATCCATATCTTCCTCAAAATGCAGTGTCTAAAATCAACAGAGTATTCCAGATGAGGTTTTACTCTTGCTTAGCAGTGTGAAAGAATTATTTCACAAATCTTGCAGGCTTGCAAAATATGCTCAAGTAGATTTTTCAGATATGTGCAAAAAGCACAAGCATATACAGTGCAGCACTCCCTCCAAGCATACTGTACATCAAGTAAGTGCATTTAAAAACATTTTAAAAAAGAAACCTTAGCTTATTCTACTTTATTTCCAAGCTCTATTTAAATAATAAACATAAATAAATATATAAATTAAATTAAAATCAATTACTCTACTTCTAAATGAGAACTAGCCAATGTACTAGCAAACATACTTGTATTATTGTCAAGGAAATATCATCTTCATACAAACAAAAACTCAACCTATATTCCCTATTTTCCTCAGATTTCTGAGAAGCTTACATGTGAGCAGATACAAAGCATGAAATGTTTCAGTACACAACATACAGTTTTTCATGTCACAATCAATTAAATATGTTAGGCCATGATGAGAACCTTTGTATCAATCTAACTACAGCAGCTTTTATGGTTCAGATTTCTTTCAAAATTGTAGCAGCTTCACAGACTTGCTTGCCTTTTAACTCTGCATTGTGTTGTCTCTCTTTGTTAAATTTCAAAAATAGTATTTTCTCCTCCCTTTCTGAATCCCAGCTTTCTCCTAACAGCATTCTTCTCTCAATCTGCTACATTAACGCTGTTGTTTTGACATACATCTGACATACTGTGTCACCTGAAACAATTCAGTGCTGTGTGCTCCTGCAGCAATAATTTGCCTTTATGGCAATGGATTGAAGAGACACTGCATTGCTTGATACAGTGTATGATCCATCAAATCCATAAGCACTGTTGTTTAAACATCACACAGGTTTATAAATGTTAACTCAAGTGACTTTACATTTCAGAAGTTATTGACTTCATAAAACTGACATGCCCATTAGGTGCACTGAGGCTTCCCTCTGTAACCATTGTAAATGGGTGTTAAATACAACTGCTACACAACAAACAAATAAACAAATAAACAAACAAAAAAACATTTTCTTTACTAATTTAAATAAAGAGGAAGGAAAATAAAGAAAGAGAAGCAGCCCATTCTTCTGCTCCATTGCCCATGACAACATCCCCTGTTTAAAGAATGTTACAGAAGGCCAAGCTCTTAGGCTATTATCAATTTTAAAATGTGGACAAACCTATCACATAACCGTAATTACTGCCCTGGCAAGCCTTACCACAATTAGGTGGAAGGAGACAGGACATAGTTCCCCCTTCATTTTAAAGCCCAATTTAGGTAAAACCTGTAGAACTATACAAACACTGTACACATGTGCTCACGCTCACACACACAAAAAAGGGGGAGGAAATAAAAACCTCACAACACCAGCATGTTTGAGCAAGGTCACTCAAGCACTGCTAAGTCATGGGGTAGAACAGCAAGCATGGTCTGTTTGAAATCAATAGCACAACTGGGTGCTAATGATGTAGTCAGTCTATTGCAGATTATATTCATTCAAAGTCAATGATTCCAAGCCTTTAGCCCTAAAGGAACATTCTCAATCCTGAACATTTTTTGCAGATCACTGTGCATCAAAATTTATTGAAAACACTGTGTCGTGCTGCTCTGAGGTACCATTGGCCTCAGCTTGGAACTGCACCAAATCTCCACAGCCCAGAGTCAGAGCAGAAGTTAAGAAAACAAAAATGAACATTACAGAATTTATTTTGCAGTAATGATGTTGTTGGTAAACATTTGGGCCTCTATTTTGTTCAGCTGTTCCTTTTTTTTACCGGTTACTAACATTAATGTTCAGTAACGATGCATACATTCTTTTATTTAAATGGTCATATCTTATTTAAGTCATTGCAAGTATTATGGTAACTTTGATCCTTCAGCTGCTAGAAAGGACAGGACATAAAAATTAATCGAGTTTTGTATTCAGCCTTTTCTACATCACTCCCCATGGTTAAAGAAACTGCACTGCTCTATTGAGAGTTCTCTTCCCAATTTCAGTCACCACACTTATTTTCCAACAGAATGCCCTAATGCGGTACTCACAGGCACTGGAGAGGCTATTCAAACACAATAAAAATGAAAAAGCTCAAATGTTGTGGCGGAAGCACTTGACAATATCTCCCGAAATAACATGTTATTGTAATATACAGAAATAGTACTACGTCAATGACTGTCGTTTCCAATATGCTACCTAGCATCAGCGCTGTCAATTCTAGCGACTTTGTCAAGTGCTTCATGTTGTGTTTGCCACAAGCGCCACATTCTGGAGCAAAAGTATGGACAAAAAGAAAAGGTGTGATCCAAATAACTCCACAAGTTCAAAGACTGGAAAGAGAGAGAAAGAGAAGGAAGGAAGAAGGAAGCGAGAAAGTAATGAAAGAAGGAAGAAAGGAATAAAGAAAGGAGGGAGAAGGCTGAAACAGCTTTCATATTTATTTATTTTTTATTATTATTTTTTATTTTTTTCCAGAAATATTAGTAAGCTTAGGAACAGATTAAACCAGGATTTGGACCCTAAACACCATTTTACATATTTTTAGGTAACTGTAAACTGTAAATGGGTTTTTAAAAATCTTCACTCCTAGTTATATGCATCTCAGAAAAGGGATGGTAAGATTCTCTTCGATTACAGGTTCATTTGGCATAAAAGTGTTAGCAGAGTAATAGATTTTACATCTATCATTTAAGTCAAAGTCCCTGGCCCCTAAGAGCATGTCATTTGTTGTATACACATTAAAAACTAATTTAAACAGTCTTTATAGGTGTGCAAGATTTTCCACATGGTTAGCTTGGAAAGTAAAACACATACATGTACTGTGGGGATTCACTGATTTTTATTTTTTTATATTTTATTTTTTTATTTTTTATTCTTTTAAATAAATGACTGTCTCTGGCACACACCACTGCACTACCTTCATTGTGTCTGATTCAACAGCATGCAATTGATTTCAAAATGTATTACATTCCTTTACAATGATTTCCCCAGTCATGCAACATTCATCTTCAACTTGCAGTTGATCAGTTTATATTTTAAAATGTCACTTTCAGCTGAAATAACACACAAACAGAGGTTTCCCTCTTTTTTGATTGTCTACCACCACCATCTTATTGCACCTCCCCACTCTTTCTTGTAAGTAAATGAAGCATTTTCTTCCACATATTCACTTCCTTTTTAGTCTTCCAATTATCTCTGAATCGTTCTCTGCACAGTACTAAATTGCTCCATTCTCCTATCAACCACATATCATTTTTTCCATTCCCTCATCTTTCTGTCTGCTGTCTTCCTCCCTAAACTCCCTGCATATGCCTGTCCAGTAACTGCTGACCCACACCATTTATTGTCTGAGCTCCATACTGAAAAAGGAGATGAAGCCACTTAAAATAATTACAGTCATCATAATGTCCTCAGAAACAAGTACGAGCTAGGTGTATACAGCATATGATACAGACAAGAAGTCCAAGTTATTACCAAAAAATAAAGCATCAAGTGCTTAATTATCCTAACAACAATGGATAATATATAACAAAAGGAATTCTAAATCTACCCCTATATATTCAGGAGATATTTCTGCAAACAAGGAATATTAAAAAAAAACAAAACAAAACAAACAAACAAAAAACCAACACGCCTAATGAGCAAGACTAATTATAAGTAGAGATGTAGCAATTGATATATTCTTGAATCTTTTTTGGGCCACATCTCTTCAGAAAGCCTGCATTGTTTAAAGATCTTAATGTCAAAAATTTATCCCATCCGTATTTAAAAGGGATATTTATAGGCAGCTACAAAGCAACACTTCTGAGGCATGTAGTCTAATTATTAGATGGCATGCTTGATGGCTCAAACATCTGAATTTTCTAGTTTCATATTAAGTAGCAGAAGCTTAGGCCCATACTTAAGTACTTCTCTAAATTAGGACATTTTTTGTCCAGATAATCAGCAAATAATAGTAGTTTTGGGTAAAACATGAAATATTATCACGTTCCTGTGATTACAGGCACAGAACAAGAAATTAGCTCAAAGTCTTTAATGCAATATATTTCTCAGAATTACTTTGGGAAGATTAGTTCCTTCTTAGAAATTCTCATTACTTATCTACTGTACTTTTTTTTTTTTTTTTAATCTGATTCTAAAAGGTAAAATTACATTTTATTCATTACAGAGCTACCAATTTTAATTTTTAAACCACATTAATGCTATTTCTACCTATTTTCTATAGGAGAAACTTACATCTTACTGATTAGTTGATTTGGACTACGTTTCCATAATCCACTGAACAACTGCACAGTAAGTATTTGGCCTGTATTCACCCAAAATCAATGTGATCTAGGATTTCATTAATATGGCAATACATAAACTAGGAAGTTATTGTATAGCTGTTCCATAGTTCATTAATACAAATAATTCTATTTCTGCTGTAGTGAAGTGTTGGGTTTGTTAGCACCTTTATTGAACCACGTTATGTCACACAAACTGCTGCATGCATGTGCTTGGGCCATTTTCTTACCATCCTGATAATGGCTGTTAAGAACAGCACCTTATTCAGCTTTTCTGGAGATAGACCTCGAGCTTGCTGGCTTCCTGTCTTGTCCCCTTCACAAGTGGAAGACACCAAAGCCTCTAGCTATGCCTCTGCCCAGCCCTCCTACTCATCTGATCCTGGTTTCTATTAATGCAGAGAGCAGGATTAGTAATACCATTTCTCATGTTCTGACAGAAAGCATCAATAATTTAGCATTTGCCAGGTTCCTCAGATGCAATTCACTGCAGCATTTGATGACTTGTTTTTTATAAGGTCATGCTAGGTTAGGTATGTAGTAACACATCAGGCTTCCAAATATTTTAATTCATTTACAGTGAATCACAGCAAGATAATTAAGTGCAGCAAGAAAAGTATAAAATAGGTTCCTTTAAAAATATTTTAAATGTGACCTATGCTGTACAACCCTCAGTTATCTGTTTGTTTATATTAAATAACGAAACCAATCAAAAGCTCTCATTGGCTCGTGTCCTACCTGAGTAAGCTCACACTTAATGTAAGTCAGAAAAAATAGATTTTTTTATTTTCTTCCCTCGCCATCTAAAATAGACTAATCCTTTAATGCATTTTATCAGTTTCCATAGGAGAAAAATAAATAAATAAATAAATAAGTAAGTAAGTATTCATACAGAAACTTAAGTAACAGAACTATGACTAATTTCTACAATAGCAGTAATATTTCTCCTTCCCTCACAAGTATACTTTGAAAGTATGTGCAAGGAAAGGCTTCACTGTTATTTGTACTTACATATGAGAGTAACTTCTTAGATCTAGAATTCTGCTTAAGGAAAGTCATGCTTCATTTGAAGCTGGCTACTTGCATGGAAAACATTAGTAAATGTGACAAAGTCATGATCTAGTAAATGGGATTCCAGTACATACTGTAGTCATGTGAGACTGCCAATCAGGCATGCACTGTAAATTCATACTTAGTTGTCTTCCAGAATTATTAAAATAATTACCTAAAAATATACAGCAAATCTAGAGAGAATTGGGAAAATAATGTCTCTTATCTCCCCTATGGTGGCACAATACTATTCTTTCCTCCACTTCTGTAAACAGGAAAATCCAATGGAAGCAAACAAGCATTTGACAGTATGATTATACTCAGAGTGAACATACTACAAATTACCTCTCCTGGTAAGAGAACTTTGTAGTTTAATCCTTTGTTGCACTGACAAAGAGTAGTTCCTCCTCTCTAACCTTACAGTGTTTGAAAAACTTGGTTCAGGAAGAGAACATACACAGAACAGATTTATTTCCAACTATCTCTTTTATGTGTTATTTCATAAATGCATTACTACCATGTCTATCTTTTTGATAAATATGGTCAAAAGCTTGTCTGTTCAAAAAAAAAAAAAAAAAAGAAAAAAGCAGAATGTAACTAGATAATGAATGTGCCATTAGATCTCACATCCCAAGTATGACACCGATGATCTCTTTGAATAAGAGCAGACAAGCCTTCCTTTTCAGCTGAAGTGACTCTGTGCATGGCACAAGAGAGAATGAGAAATCCAGTTCATTTTAGAGTCAATGAATGATCAAAGTACCAGAATAGCATGTTTTTACTGAAATCAAGAAAAAAAAAAAAAAAAAAAAAAAGATAAGTATTGTCCAACTCCAGAAATTTCCCTGCAATTTTGTATTACATGTTGCCTTTCCACAGAGTGTAGAACTAAAGCCTGGAGAGACTTGGATCCCATATGTGCATATGTGTAATATTCCCAAATTCTTCCTTTAGTTGACCTGTGATTCTCAGTCCCTGTTTGGGCTTTCAGTATTTCTATGACGATTGATTTTATTTTATTTTATTATGATTATATAAGCCTTCAAAGCCTCATTTTCTTAGGAAATAGTGTAAAGAATATTCTTCTTTCACAGATGAGCTTGTATTACTCACAATGACCTCAACAGTATAGTATCTCAGCTTTCCTGTTAGGATGCCACTATTCCTCATAAAATTATGCACAAAAGTTTGAATTGAGGGGGCTCCAAGTTCATTTCAGCTTCACATTCAAAGATTAATTAAACCTAGTCATTAAATCTTCAGACAAGGAATATGAAGATAGTCTTCTGCATGCTTAAAGCCTCCAGTGAGGGCAGACAAGTATAGATTTTTTCCCCCTGTTTTACTAGACTTATTCCTGAAAGATAATTACTAATATTACATCTACCACTGTGTGCAATGACAGTCTACCTTTAAAAGAGCTACTTGAGCATTTCTTTGCCTAAAGAGAAAGCAGCAAGTTTTAAAATTAGTACCATACTCTACCGAGACTCAAGTGACAGATTCAAACCTTGAGAATGTCACGCAGCAGAAAGCTCAGTAGTTAGACTGTGACAGCGTCAGATGCTTCCACTGGCAGAAAGTGAGAACAGGGCAGCCTCCTGTCAGAAGAGGAAAGGGGGAAATTTGTCCTAAGAGTCACAGGGGAACCAGAGTAAGAAAGCAGCAATGGGAACAGTGCAGGGCTAATAGAGTCTGGTTTCAGGAAAAAAATGGTGTGGAGGAATCAGCAAGGTAATTAGGCAGCCCAGTATCTATACAAGTTCCTTAAAATATGCATGTATATATATGTATATGTATATATATATACACACAAAATGTGAAAGAGATCCACAAAAGAAAATATCTTTCTGATTTGTTTTTAAAAAACAGTCAAGAAGAACTCTTGTGTCCTACAACATACAACATAGCGTTAATTTTTCCTAGTGTTTGCATGGTCAGAAGTAGTATTTATCTCAGTGAGCCTTAAAACTGTATTTTAAAAGCCAACTGCTCAAATGCAAGAATTGTAGAAAGACAAACCGTTACAGCTGTTTTTTCTGTTACATGGTGCTTTGTTAACTAGTATTATGAGTTACTGTGGCTGCTAATTTGGGAGAGCTCCAGTCCTATCAGATAACCTGACAGTGAAAGGTGCCAAATAATTTTTTCAGTGCTAGCAATGGTAACAAAAAGTCAAGTCCTTCAGAAATCTTTTATAGTACGATGCACACAGTATACATACACCTATTTAAAGTCTGATGGATGTTTGAAGTGATCTCTAATTTGATCAGATGTGATAAAATCATATGTATATAATGCACTGAACTTGACTAAATAATTATTATTATCTATATATTAATATAGATATATATATCTAAAGATATATAGATATTTCTATATATCTATATATCTATTAATTATTATTACTAAATAATTATGATTATTGACTAAATAATCAGGCCCATATTTCTTTAAGTACTGCATTTCCATGTGTGTTCTAAGAAAGGTTCTGTAGCAGTAGCAGATCTACATCTGGACTATCTAAGCTGTCATTTTTACAGACCTCAGAGAAGTTCTCCACACATCAGATGTAGAAAATGCTATGAACACAAAGCGTTGAAAACATAGGTACGCAGTAAACATAAAGCAGAATCTTCCCATACAAAGACACTCAGATGAATGACTGATTCTACACACACTGGAGAGGAAAAGTGTTTTCAGAATATAATGCACTTCACAATTTCATTGTCTCTCTGATACACAAGTACACAGACATGAACCAATTCATCCTAGTCATCTAGTCATCTGTATTTTCTTAAACAGCCTTTTTTTTTTTCCCCTGTGTAATTAGTTTAGGTTTGATAGTTGTTTTTTTTTCTTTTTCACTAGTCCATTCAAAATACGTTGTAGAATAATGAGAAAAAAAAAAAAAAAAAGTTCTTAATGTTTATTTTGACAATAGCAATGCAATTATTTTAATGACATGGTTATTTTCTTTCTGAAAACTACATGAAAATTGTATTGGAGAAATCATAAAAAGGACCTTCTTGCATCTACCAAGTACCATGTAATTACAAAATAATTGCTTACTTCTGTATTCTGCAAACTAGTTTACCAAGATTCCCCCACCCCTCCTTTTCTTCTAATTAAAAGATATATAGTAAAATGGCCACATTTGCAGATATATTGAAAACAGGCTTATCTGTATGTAATCTGAAAGCAACAGTCACTAGTAACATTTCATATTTATAAAACTCCTTAATACTACAAGAGGCTGTAAGTCCTTGCTAGCTGTGCATAAACCAATACATTATCACTGACATTCATCCACCTCTAAACAGGCTGGGCATTAGCTGATGCATTGAAAAGTATACACACTTAGAGACACAAGAGAGTTATAGCCAATGACTGTGGGACAACTCAGTGAGCATTCCTATTAAGTGTGGTGGGACCTTTAGCATCTGCAAAGGAATTTGATTTTCAAGGTCTGGCAATAAACCACATTGTATGAATTCCTGCAATCAGCGGTGGCAGCAGTCCATGATTTCAGCAGCGGCTGATTGAAACATTCTGAGAACTTAGAACAGCTTTCAAGATGTTGAGACAAGTGAAGCTTAGATTAACAGAGTAGGAGTGAAAAATGTGCTGATCTTTGTGTCAATTTGAATGGATCAATCTGTCAGGCTCTGGAGACAAGGAGAAAGCTTCAGTCATTACTGGTTTTAGACGACATATAGTAAATGATACCTTCTATTCAAAAGTCTAACGTTGCTGGGATGTGAAGTTCTAGAGCCAGAAACAAAAGACAAAATCCAGAGGGAGGGTGAAAAGTTATGTTCCATCACCATATTTGAAGGAATGGAAGCACTTTTAATAGGAACTCACATCCAATAAGCACTGAAAAATTTAAAAAACAGGACATCAAATTCAATGCGTAAGTAACAACATGTACACTGAAAACCTTGGCATTAACTTCAAAATATAAGCACTTGTCTGTCTGTGCACACCATTCACAGCTATGTTCATGCTGTTTATGGAATAAAGTGCCTGACAGTTATGGAAGTTGTGTTTGAACCTGTTTCAGTGGAGAAAACAAGACCTGAAGATACCTTGAAATGCCCTCTGGGATTATATTTTCATAATATCATCAGAGATGCCCTCAACTAGAAACCTCTAACATCCAGAATATGCTTTTATTTGGAAATCTTATTCTGCAGTGTTCACCTGTTTACTGAACAATTATTTTCAAGACATTCACCAGTATGAGATATTTTTATCCCTTTGAAGATTATTTTCATCAGATCCAGTGGACCGACAAAGAATACCCTCCTGATAGAGCAGAAAGGTAGCTTATCTCCGCTCAGACTTCATGGCATGCTTCCACCACTTTGTGCTTATTATTGTGCCCATCAAAGCCCTCTATAAATGAACTTAATTCATCAAGATGACAAAGTTAGTTGAGCTACAAAACCAAAACAAAACAACACTATAACACACACAAACAGAAAACACAGGGGATAGAGTCAGTTAAATGAATTAAATACTCTAAATACTCAAAGTGTTTGATAAGCTCTTGAACTAACCAGAGGGAAAGGTTCATCAGCATAGAATGCAGAGGTGATAAAAGATAAACCAAAGAAAATGCCTTTCTTTCTTTCTTTCTTTCTTTCTTTCTTTCTTTCTTTCTTTCTTTCTTTCTTTCTTTCTTTCTTTCTTTCTTTCTTTCTTTCTTTCTTTCTTTTTCTTTCTTTCTTTCTTTCAGCTGCAATTGGCTTCTTTGAAACAAACAAACAAAAAGATCTTGAGATAATCCTGTATTAATAGGATTGATTTCATTCCCCTATAGATGTATCCCACCATAGAAAAGGAGGGAAAATGTACATGTATGCATCTGATATGAATAGCTTAATAAGGATTATTTATTGTAAATAAATCTATTGACTTCAAATGAATCAGTGTCTCAGATTGCCTGCCCTACCCCAATGACAGCAGATGTCTTGGGACAGACTCTCTGGGAGCCATTCTCAAAAGTCAGTTCCATTAAAAAAAAATAAGAAAACTGCCATTTCTCCTACAAAGGTATTCTTCTTTTGCAGAGAAAGAAAGAGAGAGAGATAAAGAGAAGATGCTAAAGCACACACAAATGTGGACCGTAGAAAAATCTTTTCCCTGTGTGAACAAATTAGCTACTCCTCTCCCTACCCCTACCCCCTTTCTTCTTTTTTTTTTTTTTTTTTTTTTTTTCACCTTTCTTTCTTTCGCTGGTGAAGAAGCTGTTTACACTTTAAAAGGTATTTTGGGCAAGATATTAAGGGCAGCCAAGTTAGTCTGAGGTACCTCTATCTAGGACCAATATTTCACGCATCCTTCCCCTGCCCTCACCTAGCTCCTGTCTGGTTCTGGATCTCCTGTAGGTACTTAAATAGAAGAGTCCACTCAAAGACTAAGCACACAGTGGACAGCTGACTGAGGAATCCAGCAAGCTCCAGAGCAGCACAATGAATTGGTAGGACTGTGGGGCCAGAAGCAGGGAATAGAGAAGAGAACACCATAGAAAACAGCTCTTAGAAATGCTGAGGTACTTTAGAAACTGCAAAATCACAGAAAGATACATTAACAGACCAAAGACCGTTTTGTCCACCTCCACTGGCCAGGCACAAATCAGCTTCATTCCGAAAGCTGTATTTTCATTTTATCCACCCACCAGGGATTTTCATCTTCAACACAGCACAGCTAAAGCTGACACAGTTATACAGTTTTCCATTAAGAGCTGGCTCACATTGTGTAGCTTGAAATATAGGCAGAAAGTTCCTACATGATAAACACAATGCTAGACACACTTCTGATACCTCTCTCTCTAGGGTTTATAGCATTCACAGAATATTAATCAGGAAGGATGCATACACCAGCCAATGGAAAGAGTTGAAGAAAACAAAATCTGAAAAATCTTCTGTTCATCTAACTTAGATGCCTGCCTTAAAACCAGTTACACCAGGTACACCCTAAAACCAGTTAACACAGTCACTTAGCGTTGGTTGTTTGGTTTCTTTTTAAGAGACAGATGACTTAAAAATGAATAAATGAAAAGGATAAAAACACTAGTATTTGTGAATTATCTTCCTCTTCTTGTTTCTTAAGTTAAGCTTTTGTGCTTTGCGCTGAACCCAGTGCCGAGTGTTGCTTTGTACACTTACAGAACTGGGCCCCTTAGAAATCACCACACTTGCTATTATAAAATAGCAGAAACTTCAGTACAGTAAGTTCTTCTGGTCACACCTAGAACTATCCCCACCATGGCCAAGGTATATTAATGCCTATTTTCTGTCCAAAGCATTTTCAGATTTATAAATAAAACAAAGACACTGCAGTTTTTATGTTTTCTGCTTAAATCATGCTTGATTTTTCATCCCTTTTCTTTCTTTTTTTTTTTTTTTTTCCCTTAATTTGTCCCTTTAATAAATTCTGGTGTGTATTGCCAGAAATCATCCTTCTGTATTATTCTACTCTAGCAGTGCATTGATTGTGGCTCTGACCCCATGGCATGCTGAGGATCCAGTGATGTGCAGTACAGCTGGCCTGAGGAAGTGCAGTGGGTGCAGGCCAGCCAGCAGGCTGCATGTGCGGTGTCTGGCCTGGGTGCCAGCCGGGCTCCACCAGGTTCTAGAGGCTCTCCAGAGGGGAGCTCCCCCCGCAGCGCCTCGCCTCACCTCTATACAGCAGTGCAGCAGGAGGCTCCTTTGTCAACATCCTTTAGGAACAGAGCTGTTTTTCTGCAAGACGTTTGTATATCATAGCTCAAAGAAGCAACGGGGAGAGCTGTTCTCCATGAAGATCTGCTCAGCATAGCAGCATGGAAAAATCCATCTGGTCTCCAGCCCATGCTACATGAATTCCAAGTACCCAGCATCTGAAAGGATATAAGAGTTATCTCCCTGTGCTCCCCTTCTCATTCTGTCTTACTAAAGCAATTATCTTAAGCCATTTGCTGTCAGGCCTTTCATACTGAGATCCAGAAAGAGCCCTGTACCAGTTCTCTCATTGCTCCTCCATACAGAAGAAACACTTGTCTAGTGCTTCCTCTTACATTTCAAGCCAATACATAAATGATTTTAGAAATGGTTTCAAAGAGATGCACTGAAGAAAGGAAGACAAACCTCTATTTCATACAAATGAGGAAATGGAGGTGGCTTCTCTGAGAAAGAGCCTGTTATAAAGAGAAGAAAAACAACTAATGACAACCTCATACCTGAGTTTTTATTTCCATCATCCTAGAAGGTTTGTGGAAACACTATAGACTGTAAAGTCTGTATTATAGCTACTTGTTAGTAATAAACAAACATATATAGTCAAAAGTATCTGTGACAGTGACAGTTTGATATCTGAGAATTGTCTTGCTATGAAGCACTTCAGTGTGATATTTAAGGCCATACAAACATGCTCTGCAGAATGATGATCTTCAGTATTTTGTCAGCACAGACAAAATAATATGCTATTCAAGGGTAATAATACTATGCTATTCAAGGGTAATTATGTAAGTGTTTAGTCCTTTAATATTTATATAAAGTCTCATACACTGGCATGCATCAGTCTTTGGCTATGCTACCAGTTACAAAAAACTTGTAAGTGGTTGACTGCATTGTTTCAGGGAAAAAGCTAAAGGCAAGTTGGGTTAAAGGTTGAATTAGTTAATACTAATTATATCCTGATTAAGTGGCCTCACAGACCTCTTTGCTATTTGCAAGTTCAAGAACAGTCAACAAGTAATGTTTGTAATAAAAATTGTTTTTGTTTCATAAAGAACTATGATTCCACTGCCAATTTGTCACCACTGTACCAGACTAATGCCCCATACCGGAAGCATTCAAGGCCAGGTTGGATGTGGCTTTGTGCAACCTGATCTAGTGGGAGGTGTCCCTGCCCATTTCAGAGGGTTGAAACAAGATGGATTTTAAGGTCCTTTCCAATTCATACCATTCAATGACAGGAAAGTGTGTTTATGCACTTGTAGAAATTTGAGTTTCTTTGGAAAGGCTGGGTATTCAAAGCTTCAGTGCAAGCACAAAGGATTGGACCATTGGTATGATGCAGGCAAATTAGTAAGCTTATTACTTTGATAAAAACTGAGGTATAAATCCAAATAAGTCATAGGTTGTTTAAACTGAGACTGTCTTGGATTTTTTAGAATGATGATACCTAAATTCTAAACAGATATAGAATTTGGGATGAGAAGTGAAGTCATAAAAATGGAAGGGTAAGAAGAAACAGAAATGTTGGTTTCATTTCAAAGGGGGTCTAAACAGTATACCTAAATTGACTTCCCCTGTGTATTAGGTCATTGTGAAATAATGATGAAGGAAAGCAGAACAGTACTTTTGCTCCCTCCCCTGTTCAGTTAGTAGAGAGAAATTAAATTCTAAGAAGTGTTTGAAAAGTTAATATACAGGCATATTAAATACAAATTTAGTTTAAAAAGCACTATTTGTCAGACTGGGAAATGAATTTATCTAATAAATTTGTTTGTGCTGCATCCAAAAACTTTTTCTTTTCTTCATAGCACAAAAAAAGACTAAACTAGGAGCCAAGGAAATTTGTTACAAAGCAACAAAAAAAACATCCTCAAGACTGCACAAGTTCACTCCCATGAATATAATACCCCTAATGATAAAGGCATCTTGTTTAAAAGCTTTGTTTTAAAATATATTCATGGAAGACCACTATCTAAGAGAGCTAAGAGAGTGGAACACCACATTTGTCACAGAGACTAGTGTGGAAACTAAGACTTCAACAGATGCTCTTTCTGGTATGTTTGAAACAGGAAAAGGGAGAAAGCAAGCAATAGAATTAGCAAACTCTGAAAGGGCTTCTTGGCAGCTAAGTCATTAGATTTCAGGCAGACACTATGAAGGACATAGTGCAGAGGTAGCTGTCTGCAGGAATACTAAGGGATGACAAGCACCAAGGAACTGTCATTTCACAATTCCAAGCAATTGAAAAAATGACCAGAAATCCTGTGGATGAAAATGAAGCACCACCTATGGAGTGGAAAGTGTGATGTTTGGTAACAACGGTCGGATGGCTGCATCTGGCAAGAAGATCCATCTCACGTATTGGAGAACAGCAATGG
This sequence comes from Aythya ferina, assembly GCF_964211825.1. Taxonomy (NCBI): domain Eukaryota; kingdom Metazoa; phylum Chordata; class Aves; order Anseriformes; family Anatidae; genus Aythya; species Aythya ferina. The sequence goes on along the minus strand of NC_140297.1, from coordinate 78,818,864 downwards.
AGTCAATTGCAGAGCAACTCCAAAAGATTTCATATGCAATCAAGGTTTTAATTAAATTCTACCTAAGCTCTTTTTCCTTTACTGAAGTTTGCAATACTTATATTCATCAAGAACATCCCTTAAAATTAATTATATAACTCAGTTTAATAATAACACTCCCCCTATAAATACTATAAATATTGGGATTTATTAATTCAATAACTACTAATGACAATGCACTGATAAACAGTGCATCTGATAAGCACTGATAAGCAGTGCATCTGAGTTATTTCTGATTTTGTATTATTTTAATACTCTAGATTCAAGCAATATGGAGGCACCAGTAAATCTAAAAGTCTATACTAACACAATATTGAACAGTTAAAATCTACGTTTAAAAAAAAAAAAAATCTTTTCATTTTTAATCTCTGATTTCATATTATTGGTAATATCAAAAGAAGTAATGTTGACTGCTGCAGTCAATGCAGTACTTAGGTAACTGAAATTAAACTTGTATGTCTCTTGAGGCCAGACTGAGATCTTGACTGAAATAGCCTTTCACTGCAGGTACCATCTCCTACACAAAATAACAGGTTTATCCTGAGAAATGTTCCCCCCTTTTCCCCTACTTCATGTTTACTTTTCTCTGTGGGGTGAGGTAGAGTGATTTTTTGAAAATAACAGCATTTTCTTTACATGGTTTATGCTGTTCTCCTGTCAAAGAAATCTTACTCTTTTGTCCCATGTAAAACCTTTAACAATTGTGAAAAGTCTGTTCTGTGGGGCTGCTGTCAGTCTTGCTTCTGGATGCACTCTTGCAAAGAGGTATATAGTTATAAGGCTGCAGCTTAATTTACATATCAGTTCTATTTACTTGTCATTAGAATCATGTCACCAGTGAGATGAACAAGACAAGGAAAAAGGGGTTTGACTCAAAGCCCTGTACGTTGCTTACATAATGTAATAGAAGCATTTATTTGATCCAGTACATTAGAAGAATAATTATCAAAGTGTCCTGTTGCAGAGCCTTAGCAGTGATTTCAAATTTCAACCTCTTTCTACAAAAATAAAAAATGTGTCTTCATTATATCCATACTTTCATGAAAGCCATACATTCATTTCTAACCAAAGATGGGTAAGAGAGAGCATAATAGCTAAGAATTAAATACTTACTCTTACTTTAATCAACAATTTAATACTACAATGACAATGCTCTGAGAGACAGTCTCACAAATAATAAGGTCTTCACCCATCTTTTTTCCCCAGTTTAATAAAAGAATCACAGAGGACTAACAGGTATTCAGGGTGAGACATTTGCATAATGAGGGAACCACAACATCTACACTACTTTTCACCTGCACATAGATTTGAATTTAAACTGTACGTAAAAGGCCATTCAAGTTCTAATCTCAGAGATAAATATACCAATAACATTAGCAAGTTATAGGGGGAAATAATTTTATTGTCTTTCTTATTAAGAAGAGATGCGTATCTTGGTCACTGTCTCTCTCCTGTGGTAACATCCAGTGAGAACTGAGAAGGAATCCAAGTAAATAAATCCAAACTTGACAGAAAGTAATGATCTCAAGCCCTCACTTACAGAAGAACATCATGTAATCCTTCCCTTAACTTTCAAGTATTTCACTTCTTTATTCCATTAGCACCAGTACATCAGTCCTGTCTGGATTTTGCTTCAGTCAATTACCCTTCATCATTAGTCCAATCTGTGATTTAATTAGATGAAACCAACTGTTTAGACTGAACATTTGAGCAGGGTGTTTTGGGCCATAACTGGAAATTCAAGCAATCACAATGAACAGAGCCTGTGAGAAATGTCCAGCCCTGTGGTTCAGCAGTATGCTATTATTTCTTCTACTGTACACTGACCAAAGCAGAAAGGCTTCTGAACTGTAGCTCCCCATTCCCGAGCATTTTTTGATCTGGTCAAGAAATTTGGCCGTCTTCATAAGCATTCAAGAACCAAGCTACAATTCAGGTCACACCAGAAGTGTGCCTAGAAATGAGATTTACCTGATCATGATCTTCAGTAAAGTATTTTGATATACTTAGTTTTCATCAAATTTCTTATTTGGATGCTATTTTTTTTTGTTTTAAACCCCAGAACATTTTTCAATACCACTGAGCAAAAATGTCTGCGTGTCTGCATCTTTATTTAGAATTAAAGATTAGGTCATTTGCCTTTCAACACTCTTTCAACACTCCTCTCTCTAAAGAAGTCCGTCATAGGTCTGGTCTCTACAGGCCATAAAAATGATGTTCATACTTACTATGTTTGTGTACTACATTTTCATTCTGTGACCTATAAAGCTTTGTTATAAAATACAGAAAGTCAGCCTTTACTCCTTACAGTTCAGTGGGGAGAAGATTCTACTTCTATGTTCCTATCCACCTTTCAGAAAAAGAGAACTATTGTGGCATTTTCTAGACAATGCAACTAAATGTGAAAGTAAAAACTGTTTAAATTTGATCAGGTAGGACTAGCAAACAAGCCATTAGACACAAGTGAACATTATTATTTTTGGTGGTGACTTTATATTAGTGTTTAATATAATATTTATCTCGACACACGGCCAAATTTCTGTGTCCAGGAGTGGAACACAGACTGAGGTGTAACTTCAACAGTGGAGCAAGCAGAGTTTGAGACAAAGTCCTGTAGAAAATTGCATGAGGTTTGGAAAATTCTGTCCATGGCAGTGTCTAATGTGAGCTAGTAAAAGAAAATAAACTCAGTATAAAACATGAGCTAGTAAAAGAAAATAAACTCAGTATAAAACAAACTGATACATAACTCACCTAAGCCGAAGTCTTGGGGAATGCCTGACTAATGCACCTCACTCAGAATATACTGTCAATACTCTGAAAAAATCAACAATTATGCTTTCAGAAGTACAGTTAGTTTTATAGCAGCATTTACCCTATGAAAAAGTAATCTTTTGTTCATTTATATAATGTGCCACACTCTGGACACCAGAAAGACAGGAAAGTTCAAAACAGTAAGTATGATTTGACATGGAAGGAATGAGTTGAGATACATAAAAACTGATATTAATTTCATTCAATCCTTCTCAGGAGCACAGTGTTTTTCAAGCTATCAATCCCACATACAAATTCTTGGGTAATTGCACAGTGTAATGAAATAGAAAATGCAACTAATACCACTGGATCTATTGAAACTACTTATACATACAATTCAGGATGAATTCAGAACAGCAGGTCTGAGCCCACACCTGTGCAAATTAAGACAGAATAAATTATCATTTAAAAAATACAATACGTTAAAATTTATTGAGACAAATACAATTACATGTTCATTGTATAAGAGAAAATGGGAACAGCAAAAAATGAAGAGAAGCCAGGAAATGCATTCAGGTAATAATAAAGGTATGCTCTAGCTATCAGCAAGAGAGATCAATTTGAGCAATGTTACATTCAGCTACTAGCCCCATTCTAAAAAAGGTCTGACAAACACTTAGAAGCACAAATTCATAAGTGCAAACACTTTTAGCATGGTTATACTGTAATTAAGGATAGAGAAAATAGCTGAACTACAGTAACTATGTGAAACTGTTACAGAAAAACATGGCTTTGGTAAGCCTTCACCTTACTTTTCTCATCGCTTTCAACCTTTCAGTTAGATTTTTGTGAAGTAGTTTCTTGTAAACCCAGAGTGGGGCAGCAAAACTCAGAAAACTGAATCCGTTGTCTTAAAACCATAGCTATAACAATGACTTGTTTTCAGCCAATTCAAGTTCTTGAGCAGAATGGTGTAAGTGTGCATATACTGCTGCATTAACAGCCAGTTTTCTATCTACTGAAGATAAAGAAGAGAAAGTTAGAATTGTACAGAAAATTTAAGAAACTGAAACATTCATCGCAAACACTTACATTCAACTGTATTCTGCTATATATGAGGTGTCAAAGAGATCATGGTTTTTAGTAATTAATTTTGTTAGTTCAACTTTTAATTTATTAATTTCTATTATTCCCCATTCCCCCCAGTCATCGCCCACCCCCAAGAAGTTCTTACATATATTTTTACTTATCTCATTCCTATAGGCACTATTTGCAGAATAAGCATTTTATAAGTTTGTACCACACTGGATAAAATGATCCTTTTCATTTCTGTAATAGCTTTCCAGAAAATGAGTACTATCCCCTAAGCAAGAACAGTGACTTTTAGGTAAGCTATTTTGTGTTATTTGAGTGTGTTCACTAGAGAGAACAGAAAGATGGGAATGAGAGGAGGTGTTTAATTCAATTTCAATCAGCATAGAAAATAAGTATATTAAATGACTTTTTTTTTTTTTTTTTTCTAATATCCATTTCAATCATCTTTCAACTTATGCTTCATCTTCCATAACAGGGAAGTGGAGAAGTGTCTGATACTAGAATTCAAGAAAACAGCAGGAACACAAAAATATCCATTAAAAAAAAGAAAAGTGAAGACACAGCATCTTTGGCAAAATCAAATGTGTGAAAGAGATTATAGGAAAAATTACTTCTATCAGAGAACAGTTGTTTTTTTGTGTTTTTTTTTTTTTTTTTTTTTTTTTTTTAAGGGAGACACCATCTGAAAAGTGTAGTTATTCAGAATATAGTCTTACGGAAAACGTTTATTTCCCATCTTGAGTTTGGCAAGCGCATTGATTACCAATAAGAACCACAACAATGGAAATATAGTATACACCAAATACACTTGTTTAAATGCAAACTAGAAACTTTGTCTCAGATTACTGTAAATTAATGTTTTCTTTACTCTTTCAGGCAATACATACTCAAAGCCTCAGATGAACAACATTCTATGGATAAGCAGAAGGCTATTTGCTATACCTTGGGGCATTCTATCATGAACAGTATTTTCTCAAATACTGATACACCTTCCTACAGTGTGTTGATAATAGCAAAACAAACTTTTTGAATGAAATACTTTTTTTGGGGGGTCTGGTTTTCCTTACTGTGAACTGTTTTAGTGGACACCAAACAACTTCAGCTGAGATACCAGAATCACAGAATCTCTAGGTTGGAAGAGACCTCAAGATCATCGACTCCAACCTCTGACCTAACACTAACAAGTCCTCCACTAAACCACATCACTAAGCTCTACATCTAAACGTCTTTTAAAGACTTCCAGGGATGGTGACTCCACCACTTCCCTGGGCAGCCTGTTCCAATGTCTAACAACCCTTTCGGTAAAGAAGTTCTTTCTAACATCCAACCTAAAACCCCCCTGGCACAACTTAAGCCCATTCCCCCTCGTCCTGTCACCAGGCACATGGGAGAATAGACCAACCCCCACCTCGCTACAGCCTCCTTTAAGGTACCTGTAGAGAGCGATAAGGTCGCCCCTGAGCCTCCTCTTCTCCAGGCTGAACAATCCCAGCTCCCTCAGCCGCTCCTCGTAGGACTTGTTCTCCAGACCCCTCACCAGCTTCGTCGCCCTTCTCTGGACTCGCTCAAGCACCTCCATGTCCTTCTTGTAGCGAAGGGCCCGAAACTGAACACAGTACTCGAGGTGCGGCCTCACCAGAGCCGAGTACAGGGAGACAATCACTTCCCTAGCCCTGCTGGCCACACTGTTTCTGATACAAGCCAGGATGCCGTTGGCCTTCTTGGCCACCTGAGCACACTGCTGGCTCATATTCAGCCGACTATCCACCATCACTCCCAGGTCCTTCTCCGCCAGGCAGCTTTCCAACCACTCATCTCCCAGCCTGTAGCTCTGCTTAGGGTTATTGCACCCCAGGTGGAGGACCCGGCACTTGGCCTTGTTGAACTTCATGCAGTTGACCTCAGCCCATCCGTGCAGCCTATCCAGATCCTTCTGCAGAGCCTTCCTACCCTCAAGCAGATCGACACACACACCTAGCTTGGTGTCATCTGCAAACTTACTGAGGGTGCACTCAATGCCCTCATCTAGATCATCAATGAAGATATTAAAGAGGACTGGCCCCAGCACCGAGCCCTGGAGAACGCCACTAGTGACTGGCCTCCAGCTGGATTTGACTCCATTCACCACCAGATGCATAAGTACAGCAGGTTTAGATTCCTCTCACGGACATGGAAACACAGCCGGTCAGTATATTTGCTTATACTCACAGACACGGTTGAACAAAGGACATTTTCTACTGCTAGCAATTTGCCTGAAAAAGATTAATATTACTGTGATTTAGAGATTTCAGATGTGCAGACTGCAGCAATGAATTTCAGGCTTTCTCTGGTAAATATCACCCTTATCTAGAATAACTGTGGCTGTCCACACTGGAAAGGATGTTATAGGGCTTTATGCTTATGCTGGGTGCATCTTCAGACCAAACATAACTCAAAACTGAGCCTATTCAAGTAATCCCTCTCTTATAAACCCATCCAAACTATTAATTGGTTATATGAATACCTAATGTTATTTTCTGAACGTATATTTTAATAAAACAAACAAATCTACTATATTAACAATTCTGAGTAAAATTCAATACCTGATTGTTGCCAATACTTCAATACCTATAAGTCACATCCAGCCACAGTTTAGTAGTTATTTTCAAATGTTATTAGCATTACTATAGCACAATTCTCAAAAAAAAAAAATAAAAAAAAAAATCTATATTTTTTACTTAAAATATAAGAAAGAAGATGCTCTACAGAAGAGATCCTACAGTCCATTATATAAGATGCAAACTATGGCTGCTGAACAAAAAATGTAAATCTCTATGAAGTGACTATAGAAAGATACTGTACCAAGGTACAATGACTGTAAAAAGAAAAGACTAGTGAAGGTAAATGTGTCAAGACCACAGAATGACTGATGAAGACTTCTGAAAAATGCCTTTGTGCAGAATGGAAAAGACTGGGTCTTTAAAGATTAGAATCCTGGAAAGAAGAACAATGGCTTTGATTATTTAGAATGAAGCTGCTGGATGATGAGACCACTGTCCTGACCTCCTCTAAATGATAATTTAACACTGTTCTAATTAAGTGTAGTGAATGCACTGTTGTCAAGGGTGAGCAAGACCATGCTCTGCAAGAAAGATAGGAGCAGCCAGAAATGGACTGAGAGAATAAGCCACCGTGCTTCATAATGACAACAGTGATTCAAGTGCATACCTGTCACTGGTCCTCACAGCAGCCATGGGCACAAAGCAACTAGAGGAGAAGCAGCACTGAACAAGCAATTACTGGCATATGCATGTTCAAAACATCATGGTATGAACTTTTTCTTACACTTTGAGGGTGAAGAAATCTAAGATAAACAGATAAATATGTATCTAAAGGAAATCCCTAAGGTGATTCTATTTATTATACGTGTATATGTGCTTTTTTAAACATACTTTTTTTTTTTTTTTATGAAGAAAATGATCTGTAATAATAGTTTTAAATAATTGGCCTCATCCAGAGGGATATAACACCATAGGTGAAAGGTTTGTTTTGAGGGTTCTTTTTATATTAATACCCCAGACCAAGAGCAATGATTTTCAGATGAACCAGTCTGATCATCAGGTTGAAAGGTATTGTCAGTGGCTGAAATGTGAGACACCTCTATTAATTGTGCAAATGCCACTTCACTTTTGACAAGTTTTTTCTTATAAGAATGTCATGAATGCCTTCACATTGTCAATCAAGTCAGTAAGTTCAAATATAAAGGGGAAAGCAGAAAGCATGATCCCTCAAGTGCAGGCCCTAAGGAATATGTATATATATAAATAAACCTTGGAAAATTGTCTTACGTGATATGAGGTCAAGACACCTTTCATCTGTGAAGAAAGGGATCAAAGCAACTCTATTTCAATGGCATGAAGAAATATTTACTAAGAGAAAAAAGGAGGATATACAAGCCCCGTATTTGTTACGTTCCCTTTGAAAGGTATTACGCCTGAATGGTAAGATTTTGTTTTGGTTTTAGTATTACTTATCACAGCCATTATGTATTCAACTCTGCTTGAAATATGCTTCTACAGCCTTTCAATATTTTGACATTGGACGCGAGACTGGTGCTCATCTGGTTTATGTAGAAGTGCTCAAAAAGCAGGCATGAAATGGACAAAACTAACAGTCAGTGGAGGTAACCTTTGAAGAGCTGGTCCCCTGCTTTCATTCTTTCTGCTTGCCTTTGGGCAATAACATATGTGAATCACTTATTTCTGTGTCCTGGTTCAACAGATTTCCATTGACTGTGAAGACACACAGGAGAAACTGCTTGCATCCACCTGAAATCTTTCATTGCATTTGAAAGCACTGACTGGCTGTAGCTTAGTCAGCAAGCTGTTTATGTGGCAAGCTCCAGAAAGAAAAAAAAAGAAAAACAAAAAAAAAAAGCGAGATTCTAGTTTACAAGCAAGTTTGCATAAATATACATCAAATTAGTTCTTGGGACCAAATTAAGGACTTCCTTCTTCAAATGTCACTGTCATAATTTTGCTTGCTGACTTCAATGAAACCACTCTTGATTTGGTCCCCTATCACACTGCACACTATGAACTGTAATAAATCACTGTGGAATGTACTTGTTCTGTTCAAATGAGTTTCTCCGCAGGCATGCTCAAGGCTCTTTTGCTTTAAGCTTCTCTAATATTCACCTTAAAAGCTGCACTACTTTTACTCACACAAAGCCTGCTTCTAAAGCACCACCAGTAAGGTGATAAAAGATAAGGAGACTTAAATACAATCTTGCATGCACTGGGATACAGACTTTTCTTTTTAAGAACTTTACCTTCTCCAAAATAAGGTTTGGCAGAATAAAAGATCTTTCAAAATGCTGTCATAAAACATCTGCACTGTGCCCATCTTTAGTTTCTTTACCACCCTTATCAGTGGACGCACTGAAGGAAGATTATAGATTTTTATTTATCTCATAGAAATGAATTCCCAAACAATTTTTTTTCTTCAGGTTTTTAATGACCTAATTCTGAGCAACCAGAACCACCTTCCAAAATTTCAAATCATAATGTTATATATTGCTCCAATTTTGATGCAAGTGCACTGAAAAGAAAATTCTTCAGGAAAATACAACACATGCCTTTCAGATTGTCTTTGTGGATTAGGCCAATTTGCTATGTTCTGAATAAGCCATTTTTGGTATGCAGATCTCTGGCAAGAATTATGATTAGTTACTGACTGATTTTGATTCATTACAAAAGTCACATATGGCTTCTTTAACTGCATGACAGTGACAAGGAAGCCAACACGGATAAGCTGCAAGTGTTGAGGGGGGAAATGCAAGATCTACTTGCAATGTTCAAGACTACATTTTAAAGTTTTAAAAAATGTTCAGCCTGATAGAATTCCACAACCCAAATATTTGGGAAAGCTAGAATCAATCATCAATGAATTTCCTCTCTTCAGCTTTGACTTTGAACTCTAATTCCATTTGAGATAGAGGACTAAGAAAGTGCCATATTTGACTTAGGAAAGTTTTCATATGGCAAAAAGGTAAATGCAAGTTTACCCCAACACAAAACATTCTGTGAGCAGTGGTAGACAAGAGTGCAGTTTCACTAATGAAGCTAATGTTTGTACTGTACCAGCTAAATCCCTGCACCCTAATGGTGATGAGCACAGCACAGGGACCAGCACTCTAGGCCCAGACATCTCATGAGTTTTTAGCTCACTTGAACATGGACCATGGATCCAATGCTGTGAAGAAGACAGCAGTGGCAGATGCCTGTGCCAGATACAATCCCTGCAAAATGGTCTCAATGGCTGTATTACATCTTTCCAGAATCTAATGAAAACTATAACCATTAGAGACAGTGGAGAATAAAAAATTATTTGAGCAAAAAAATCAACACCAATTTTTAAGACACAGCAGCAAATCTCCAGTCATTGTTCTTACTTTTCCAAATAAAACAGGGAAAATGGAAACATCCATTTTACATATAGATTTTCCAACAATGCTATAATTAACACCATGCCCACTATGAAAACTAGAATTGAAAAATAATGCTTAGTTAATCATTTGCACAAACAGAGCATGCAGAAGACTAAATATCCTTTTTAATGTGAAACAGTGATATTGGGTTGTATGTATGCTAAATAGGTAGAAATATGATACTCTCCAAAGCAAGAAAAATATTACTCTTAACTACTTAATAGAAACTACTATAGAAATTCTATTTACAGTTTTACAGTAAAAACATGTACAGATCAATTCCACATAACCCCACAATAATAATTTAGGCAGCTAGCAGCACCCAATACGATGCAGTGCTACATTAGAACTAGCTGACACTATAAGTAAATTTTATCCCATTCTTTCAATGACAGCATGTACTTTATTCGCAAAGTCCTGTTAAAGGTGACGTTCCTCCCAGTACAGCCAGAAGGCCAAGAAATCTCAGATGAAGAAGTAGTCTGTTACCTTCCCAGGCTGGTCTTGAGAGCATTTGTGATAATCAAAGATGCACATGCCCATTAATAAACTCTTCTGACAGTATAACGCCTGTAAAATTAAACTTAGTAGAAAGACTCCTTCTTGATTAATGTGATTTATGTACCACAGACTAATCAAGGAAAGCGTTCCAGTATATTAATTAAAACTGCCATCTATCATGTATGCTACTTATCACACATTGTAACAGCAGCCAACTCCCTCAATGTTATCAGGAGTTTGACATTTGCTGTAATTGCTTACAAGGTTGATGGAAGTTTGATTTTGATGAAGTCCCTAGCACAAAAAAAAAAGTACTATTTTTCTGTACACTGTTCTTATCCTTATTGAATGGAGGCGCAGATATGTTCTGCATCTGTGTTACCCACATCAAGATCTGTGTTTTGCTTGGGGCATTTCACAGCTTTCTCTACAGACAGTCCATAGCTGCCCTCTTCAGAGAGATCTTTGCTGCTGTTTAACCTAGACAAGGCTTTCCGCTTTCACTGGAATACATAGGAAGGTTCTCCAAGCAATGGGACAGGCACATTGACAGTATTATTGCTATTTGTGTGCCATTTTTAAAATTGAAGCAAGTGAGACCTGCCTATGCTTCAAGTTAGATATAAATCTACTCTTCCCATCATGCAAGCTCTTTAAATGGCCAAAATATGAGGTACCTATAGAACAGACCATAAGATTTAAGACCCCACCTGCTTTATTATGACCAGTGTAGATACCAGAATGTCAGAATTTCAATTAGAGTTTAGCGTCAATTGACGATCAGTCAATTGTATCAGGTCCTTAAATTTAAAAAACAAAAACAAACAACAACAACAACAAAAAAACCCTCTGTACTTCATGTATTATATTACTAATATACTCTCAAAGAATTATTGTCCATCCATCTCTTCAACAGCAAACAATGCCATGGTTTTGAATAAATAACTGGCCTAAGGTGACACTCTTGTGTGTGTGTGACAGTAGCACATTTTCTCTTACTGTTTTAAGTTTTGATTCAACTGTTTAGGAGCTTTTCCAGCAGTCTAGAGGATGGGACAAGTGAAAAATAGATTTGATTGGACAAAAGTAGCATTTTTTAGTAAGAACTACTTTTTTGGCTTAATATACAGCATCAGGGGAACATACCTGGCTATATTGGTTTTACCTTGGGTAGTTTTCTTCCTAGTAGCTGGTATGGTGCAGTGTTTTGGGTTTAGCGTGAGAATAATGTTGATAACACAAAAAAAATCAACATTGGGGTGTTTTACTTGCTGCAGAGCAGTGCTTGCACAGGGCCAAACACTTTTCTGCTTCTCGTGCTGCCCTGCCAGCAAGGATTCTGGGGGTGCACTAGTAGCTGGGAGGGGACACAGACAGGACAGCTGGCCCAGGCTGCCCAAAGGGATGTCCCATACCATGTGACATCATGCTCTGCAATAAGAATTTGGGAAAAGGAAGAAGTGAGCACATTCAGAGTTACCGTGTTTGTCCTCCCAAGTAACTGTTATATGTGATGAGCCCTGCTATCCTGGAAATGGCTAAACATTTATCTGCCAAGGAGAAGAAAAGGAACTCCTTTTCTTGCACATGCAGCTTTTTTATTAAAATAATAATACTGATAATAATAATAATCCACTAAACTGTCTTCATCTCAGTCCAGGCTTTTTTCCCTTTTCCCCATCCCACTGAGGGAGAGGGCGTGAGCAAGTGGTAGTGTGGTGCTGAGTTGCCCACCAGGTTCACCCACAAGACTAGCAATAACCCAAGTCACTTGTTTCAACATTTCTTGCAGCAAAAAATAAGTAAATAATCATTTCAATATGACCTTTTTAAATTTAACAGAATTTATATTAAAAACAATCAAAAAAAAGGTCAGCATTAAAATGAATTGTAAAATTTTTAGAACGAAGAATTTCTGATTATCCAAACAGTTTTGCTGCTTTACAGCTCAACAACTTCCTATTTCATTTTCATGTCTCAGCTCAGGATAAGGATATTTTCCCCTGCAAGCTACAGAAATTCTTAATTCTTGAGCCTATCTTGGGATGAAGGTTAGCATGAGTAACATGCACTGTGAATCATGGGTGTGCCTTTCAGATAAAGGTTTCTTTCTTCTTTTTAAAACAAAGCCCACTAAGAGGGACAAAAATCTCTACAAAAAAAGATCAGTCCCACAAATGAAACTTAGCCCTGGTATCTTCGAGATTACAAGAAAAATTGTTGAAAGCAAATCTTTGTCTTTCCATTCCCCGATACTTACACAGCAGGTCCATTCTGCCAGCTCTGCTGGTACTAGAAGTTTTCTAGTACTTCCTAGTTTACAGCTGATATGATACCTTTTTAGCTTTTCCTGATAGTTTATGATTTTATTATTGCTCTTAGGAATTCATCAGAAATGCCCCCACAACAGCATAAACATAACATAACAGTGATCCCAAAAGATAGATTCTCCCAAAGCACTTCCCTCCACTCCAGTGGGCACAGTTGGCAAGGCAACTCTTTCTCCTACTGTCAGCCTCCACCTTTTAATAAAGCAGCACACAATAGTATCATGCACTATCCATCTTCTATCTTCTCTCTTCACAAAAGCATCCTGTAGAGAGATGTAGTGATGCACCAGAGGCTATGCACCCAAAACATCTCACTCTCAAAAAAAAAAAAAAAATAAAAAAATCACCTTGCTTACTCCTTATAGCACATAACATGAAGACTTCTGCACAAAGAATGCCACTACCCCCACGCAGTGATTCTCTTCCTTCTGTTACTTGTATTTTCTGCACAGTGCTGAGTATTCATCTTTTCTGAACCTTGTTAAGTTTCATACTTCTGAAAGGCAGAAGCAGCTTGAAGTTCTTTCGCCTCCACTTCCCTCTGTCTGTCTCTCCAGTTGCTGGCTGAAGTAGGGAGAAGTCTACAGTGCCATCTCCAGCATTCAATCCTAGTGAGAACAAAGACTCACACTGCTAGGACTGATTTGTCTCTACAAAATAATCTGGTACTTATTTTTCCCACCTGGGTGCCCTTCATTAAAATTCTTCACCTTTTTCCTTTTTGCCTCTCAGCACTCTTACCTAAGTATACCCTGTCTTCCACAGAACCCAGCAAACTGAGTCCTGTTGAGTACTGCTCCTGCCAATTATATCATTCAGCTGGACTGCTGATACACAGACAGCTTTCTGGAGTGGGGAGTCTTTCTAGAAGTAAAATACTTTGATTAGCTTCCTAGTCGTCTTTGGGTCTATCATTCTAGGAGAGTACATAAGGATTTTCTTAGTTTGTGTGCTCCTCACACACTGCAGCTGTTTCTCTCTGATTTGTGAATCTTCAACATCCCTGACTTCGTTTAGTCTTTTTTTTTTTTTTTTTCCTAAGTGAAGTTCCTCAAATTCATAGTTTGAAAGCATGGAAGATTAATAGTTTTTCCTCCTTTCCTCCTGATAGTTCAGAACACAGCATTACTTAATATGATGCCTTATTTCTAGCTGGCAGGGATCAGCTTTTCCATGCTTAGGCTAAGTCCCTTTCTTTTCAGCTTAATATTGTTTGTTCTCTGTCCAATAAATATTATGCCTACAGATGTCCAAATGCAAAACTCATGGCTTCCTACAGGCATGGGATCTTCCACCAAGTCACCTGAACTTGTGAGATCAGAGAAAGAATTTCCTTAAAAAATTTTAAAGGTAATGGCAAAGAATGTTGTAAATTGGGAAGCTACTAAGATTTATGGAACTGATCATGGAAAAACTTAGGACATTACAAAATGGAAACAAGGATTTTCTTTTCAATCATTTTATATTAATTAACTTGTTCTAGCTTAACACACACAAAAAACCCTAAAGAAACAGCTTTTCAGGTTAGAAGATGATTGCATGTTTTGTGGAGCTTTCAATTTAGGAAAAGCTGGAACCCATACATTTCCAGATTCTTGCTAGGCTGTGATCCCATCAGGCAGTGCCATTGCAATACTCTTGAAGGATATGAGAAAGGCATATTTTATGCCTTAGAGCATAAAATATGAAGGGAAGCCAGAGTAAACATGAGCAAAGCATACTGATTTTAAATTCATGTACTATGGGGAAAATTGGAAAGTTTTCAATAAATGCAATATCAGTACGTGTGGGTTTAACATGTTAAAATTCCTCCTCTCAGAAATGCATCTCTTGCTTGGATCTTGAACAATTAACACCTGTGTATGACTTGTCTTTAGATTTCCAGTGCTGTTTTTGTAGCCTCAATTATCTTGTTTGTATCTCTTTGAAGCAATTGGAAGCTTAGTTCTTTTTCTTTAAAAAACATAGAGCAAGATTGTTAGCAGCCAATAAAGTGATACAACATAAAAGCTAGAAGACAAATATTTGCCTAAGGAAATGTCATCACTATCCTTTTCTGACCATCTCCATTGCCACAGTATCAGTTCATAGACAATAGTATTTCTGTGAATGCTTTTGTTCAAGTAACAGGCCTAGGAGAATTATTCAGATAGAACAAGTCTAAAAAACATAATGCAAAGCAGCTATCAGTCACAAGCAATGTCGATAGTGATGATACTGCTTCTCCAAGTTTTCTTATAATAGTAGCCAAAAGATGTGTCAAGCAGTCAAATATGGAGGTAAAGAGAAAAAAAAAAAAAAAAAGGAAAAAAAAAAAAAAAGCCAGGGAAAGAAAGTGTATTCAAGAAGAAAAAAAAAAAGACAGCTATAATTAAGTAATTAATCTCACAACCCGCTACCACAATCCTACAAACTCAAACTAGCTGCAGATAACTCATAAAAAGAAGGAAAACTGTGAAGTGGTTGGTTGCACTGTAAGGTGGTTGGTTGCTGATAAAAGTGATGAGGAAAATATAAACATTACTATTTCGGGTGTTCAGCTTGCCTGTTTCCTGTATACAAATCCCACACTGCATAATGTAGCGTGATCCCTATTATGCAATTTTAACCCTATCAGTCCTGCTCTGATTTGCCTCAACAAATTTATAGAACAAAGCAAGTGACAGGAATGAGCAGTAGCAGTGACACAGGTGATTTAAAAAAATAAAATAAAATTGGCCCTGACACAGGCAGGAAGAAGCAAATGCTACCAAGATGCAAATTCCATTTATACAGAACACTTCATCAGAAAGAAATTCCAGCACTCTTTAATATAATGTGAACATAGTTGGACCCCTCTGGTTTGTAGGCCTAGATGCAAGTGTCCCAGGAGATCCATCTAAGGCTTCTCTCAGACAGAAGCGAGTACATTTGGCATTACCTTGGTCAGCAAACAATTGCCCTACCTACTCCAAAGGCATCAGTGGAGAACTGGATTTCTTAATATCAGGATTTCCAATTCCATCTTCCAGTATAGAGTTAGCCTGAATGTCTTGAAACCTTTCTATATAGGAAAAGGTTTATTTTGTCTCTGTATCTGTAGGTGGATACGATACATCACACAGGCAACAATACGTTTAACAGGCAACATCTGCATAACTGAATCTTGCATATTTATTTTTCCTGACTGAGTGATTAGAGGCATGGATTAGGACAAGAACCTTATACCTTGAGTGTGGTATTTCCTAAGCTAATAGTGAAATCAGAAGCAATCATTTAACTAAGGTTTTGCAGTAATGAAATCCATAGCTAACATACATTTGGTGTACATTTTCAGCTTGTACAAGTTCTTAATAAGAGACTGCAATTCCCTCCAGCCCAGATCAATGGAAGGTACATTTAAAAGGTTACATCTTTACAGAAAGAAAATATTGGCTAAACATAAATGGCATCTAGATTCCTACTGAATGCAAACTTTGTATATAAGGTTGCTTATGACATGGCCATCAATGCCTCAAAGATAAAGACTGAGCTATGTAAATGTGTGAGAGCTTGCATCATGAACTGAATGTTTAGTGCCTTACTCAGCAATCAAAGTTTAGGTTTTCTGAAAACTCTCAATGAAATGCTTCGCTCAGGGTGCAAAAATGAAGTCAGTTATTCATCAAAGCCTTGCAAAGGTAAATATGAAAAACACTTTTAAAGACCAATTTAAGATCTGATAAAAGTAACCAGAAATAAGCCCAAGTGCCTCACAAAGAAGTCATTGAGACACTGACCATGGAATAGCCTTTAACACGAGGAACCTGCTGCTGTCAGCAAAATATTCTGACAAGCAATGAGGTCTTGGCATGAAAAGGTGCTTTCACCTAGTGAGGCCAGAAGCCACACAATTATTTCTGACAGCTGCTTCTCTGTAATTGTCACATAGTCTGAAAATAAAATATATATATATATATATCTTAAGAAGAAGAGTATCTTCAAAGAAGCGCAACAAGTAAGACTTGGGTCCTTCCCAAGTTTATTTGAAACAGCTCTCATTTTATTATATTCCAATCATACTCCACAACCTATTTAATCTGTAGGGATTTTCCAAAAAGATATGTTGCTGAGGAGACATTTTGTCCCCAAGAGATACATCTGTTTTCATTGCAGTTTAAGAATTGTTGCCACCTTCTGCTTAGTGGTAGCTACTGGTGCTAGTTCAGAGGGGTGTCGATGGGTAATGCTTCCCTGTGATGCTTGAGCAGAACTTAATTTAATTTCAAAGAGCATTCTTAATAATCAGTGTGAAAATGACAAACAGAAAGAAGTAAGGTTAGAAAACCTATTATTTCATTCTCAGTGTAAGTAAATACATACATAAGTGGGGAAGTTTGGGGAATTTCCTTTTGAAAACTCAAAGAATTACAACATAGCACCCTGTTCCTCTGGAGTCCCAGCACATATATCAGCCTACTACAGTCAGGTACCAGATCAAACAAATGGATGAACAGGAAACTTCAGGGACAGAGGAAGAAAGGGAACTTAAATGCAACTGTAGGAAAAGAACATTAGAGCAGTCTCTGAAGTAGAAGAAGTGAAGAACTGGTGCATGAAATATACAGGCAGCTTATTTCACTTGAAGGAAAGTGTTTTTTCTGACCTGGAGTGAGGGAAACTGAAAGCAATACTATGGTAGGAAGCTAGGCAGTACTCGTTTTTTGACCACACACACACACACAAAAGTAGCTCAGTAGCAGGGATGGTTATCAGGAACATTTAGTACTGCAGAAGCAGACTGGAGAAATCCTGTGAAAATGGGTGACGAGCAAAACCAGTCTTTGCTTTTGGAATAGTTATACAATTAAACGGAGCAGTAAAAGCATTTCTGAAACAAGCAGGAAATGCAGCTTGAAGCACAGTAGCAACATGGTGAACAGCAAAGGCAAAGAGGTCAGTATGTCAGAAGTCACTTTGTCATTCTAGTTCCATAGCTTGCAGTTGGAAATACAAAACAAGACCTTTCAGAAGGGGAAATGAATTAGCAGGATAGCTAACATGGAGAGGCCAGTGAGATGAGACACTTATGAAGGCTGAGGTACGATAGGCTTTGGAAGAGACTGTCAAATAGTAAGGGAAGAATGATATCTTTACACAGGTTGTCAGCATGCAGCCTAAGGGGGAGGATGGATCAAATTCTGCAGATACTAGCACAAATTGAATAGGATCAAAACTCAGCCTAAGTAACCCAACATTCAGTGTGGCAGGTAGATCCTCTTCTCCACATTCTTTTTGTTTGATCTTGGCTAGCTTCAGACCAGACACACAGTATTCAGACTATGCACAAGAGTTTAACTCCTTCTAGCTCAGGCTCAGAAATATTGTTCGTTATTCCTAAGCATATGACAACAATCCTGTTCTGAGCAACATAAATTCATAATTCTGTAAAAGAAACATCATAACACTAATAACTAGCAATAACCTACCAGAGAACAATACCAAGTTAACCTCATTTTAAACATCAAATGAAGCAATGAATCTGTACTAAGAAGTATTTTGTTTTACTCTATATTTGAAAGGAAATTTCTTCAAGATAGAAATTGTCAATATGTGCCACTGAAAACAAGACAAAGTGACAGCTCAGTGATTTATAGAGTACTTAGCTTGCCACTTGATTGACATTAACCTGTGACATAGAACCTGTGGTTCTATGGGGAAACAACTGCCCAGAATTCTTGAGATATCATTATAACAAAAACAATATTCCTGCCCTTTTTAGGCTTTAAGAGTCACAAAAAAAAAAAAAAAAAAAAAAAAAAAAAAATTACATCAAGCTATTCAAGTTACAACTCAGTGTAATGTAAAGTAAATATAACTTTCACATCTTTTTATTTTGTCTAGTTTAGAAAATAAAGACAATAGCTTTCACAGTGCTTCCATCTTGAAACCAGGAAGTTGTTTAGTTTAGTCATCTGAAAGACTAGAGGAGTCAAATCAACCCTTTATTTCATTATGCATTTTCAGTTCCCATGTTCATGTTCAGGCAGATGCTCCAATCAACAAGTGACCTAGCCCATTCACACATACACATTTCACATTCATTGTGGTGCTACAAGAACAGGGTCATACCTTGGATGCCTTGTGAGGGCACTGTAAAGTCCCAACACACCATACTTGTCATTGCCAGCCTCTCTGTGGCCCTTAACTGACATACCTGCTGCCAATAGCTCCAAAAGCTCTGTTTCAGCTCAGGCTGAGGTTCCCAGGCATTGCTTGAGGTCTCCTTTGGGAACAGCAAGAGCAAAGCTACTTCACACAAATGATTTTATGGTGATTAACAAGGGAGGACAAGCCAGGGCTAAGGGTGATCCCAGCACAGGGAGGGCAGCACTCTCACCAACTGGGCACAGCCCCACAGCACCCAAACAGGTCCAGGCTGGTGATGAGGGCTATCAACCATCAGAAAGAGTGCAATCATGCATTTGAGATTAATCTGTGAAGACGAGCAAGCAAATAAGTATCAGGAAAGGACAGGGCTTACATACATAACGCATACGTCCAAGGTCCTATGAAAACAAAGATGGACATTAGGCTACCTGTAAGTCTGAGCTACTGCCCACAAACAAAGCCAAAAGCATGATACAACACAGCTCAAGGTGAGGCAAAATGAGCAGACTTCACTATAAATAGAGTCTCTGGAGCAACAGACAGAGGGTGTCTGCAGAGGCCCCAGGTAATGCTTGTCAGGTCCGGTCCTTAAGAGATCAGCTAAACCTAAGACCTTGACAATTTCCACATCAAACGTAACTAAAGTACACAGATTTGGCTAGAAGTTATATAAAACAGATGTGATACAGAAAGTTACTTTCACTATAGCTTCCTGCTGTTATGAGTACTGCTTGCTCAAAATCAAGGACATAGTTTGGGTTCATTTCTACTTAATTCAGGGAATTAAAGTAAAATATCTTATAGCTCCACATAGGTAAAACACAAGAATATAATTCACATTTCAGAAATCATATAGCCTAATAGATGGGACTTGGAAGGGGGTAA
Source organism: Aythya ferina (assembly GCF_964211825.1). Taxonomy (NCBI): domain Eukaryota; kingdom Metazoa; phylum Chordata; class Aves; order Anseriformes; family Anatidae; genus Aythya; species Aythya ferina. Next base: position 78,799,163 of record NC_140297.1, on the reverse strand, counting down.
AACTAATTAATGCACAATGGTTGTTAGCTATGCTGTATGCTGTCTGTGCCCTCAGTGAATTAAAACAGCTGTTTTCATGCATTGTGCTAGGGAAGAAAAAAAAAAAAAAGGAAAAGTGTATTTATGCTTTTTATTGCTTCTGTTAGTAAGCAAGATGAACAAGCTTATTAAAGATTTTCTAATACTTTTCTTCTTTTCTCCTAAGGGAATAGCAACAAGTCAGTAAAAACAACCTCTCTGAATGAAAACTCATGTTTATTACACTGATGTGCACACACTTCATAATGCAGCCTTTACAACCCCCCCCTTTTTTGTGTTTACTTCCTAAAGAGACTGTGCTTTTATACACACAGTATTAGCACTAGCTATTGTGATTTGTGCTTTGTACACACATTTAATTCTCCAGCTGCTTGTTATAAATACAGCGCAGGTGGCAGTTCATAAATTCAATGAGTATTTTCATACAAAAATAGAAAAGCCAAACAGCTGTCATTTTCAAGAACAAGGCAACAGTTTGGCACAGGTATAATCTTATCTCCCGAATCAATTTCTAAGGCATTTGTTTTCAGATCATAAAAATTCACTTCATTCATGATCCAAAAGCAATGATGCTAAGGATAAAAGTGTAGCCAAGTAAGGGTAGATTAAATTGACTAAGGACTGCATTATATGCTAAAATATTGATACATTATTATAGTATGTGTACTTATAAACATGCATTAGAGATTGCTAGGTGACTGACATGCACTGTAATTCTAGTAACATCAAAACTTTTACAAAGTCATCTTTTTGCTAAAATTCATGTTTTGGAGCATTCCTCTTGCTATTTTTAAAAAGAATGAATATTGTTAATGGAAAGGAAGGCATAGAAAAATGATCTAGGTTGTGCCCACTATCTTTTCTGCTCTAATATTGTATTTGTGTACAAAATGCATAAAATTCTCACTTACTTGCTTCATCTCTCTGGCTACGTTTCAGGCAAGACACTTGCCCACTTATTTTCTTATTGAGGTCCTACTCAAATATTACTTTTAATCACTTCATATAAACCTGGGTAGTCCAGGTTTATTTGCACAGAAGTACTGTCCATAGAAAAACAAAGAAAATAAGGTAGGGTTTTGGGCAGGACACCATTTAATCGTGTTACCTCCTTAAATGGCAACTCTAAAGATCTTTCACAATATTTTATGGGGCTAGCAAACAGATATTTTGGCATAAATTTCCAGTGTTAATACTTCAAGAAGATCTTTCATACTGTACTAGCTGTGGCTGGGGTGGAGTTAATTTTCTTCATGGAAGCCTGTATAGTGTGTTTAAGACTGGTAACCAAACCAGTGTTGATAATACTTTAAGTTTTAACTATTGCAGGGGAGTGAGTGAATGACTGTGTAGAGGCTTATCTGACAGCCTGGGTCAACCTGCTACAGGTAGAAAAACACTTGAATTGAATAAAAGCAGTTTTCATATAATGATGATATGATCTGCTGATTATATCAGCAGATAATAAACTTGATTAATTTAACGATTTTCAGGCAATTATTGACTTTGTAAATGTGTTTTAAATATACCACTTTCACCTCCTTTCAGAATTGAGAAAAAAAAAAGTGCTCACTATATCAAAAGTAAGCGACTTGCAAGTTTAGCACTTAAAGTTATCTCCTCTTCAGATTCATACCTATACTGTAGTCAAATGATTTTTTATTGAAATAATTAAACAATTTCCTGAAAAGAGACAGTACTTCCTCAGAAACCATTATGAAAGAGACAATGCTTTCTCAAATAAGAATGAAAGATCTTAAGACTATTTTAAGGTCATGTTGTAAAACAAAATATTTCTTTTTCTCAAAAAGGAATATACTAGTTTGTATTATTTAAAAACAAACATTTTAACTTCACATAGATACTTAGTGAAACTAAATGCAGACTGATGAGAAAATATAATTAAAACTTTATGCTGCTGTATGTCAGTGAAACTTCCAAATAGAAGAAACAACGTATGCAGTAGTCTGTGCATATTCATAGGTAGGCTATGTGTTTGTAAACTGCCTATAAAAATGACTAATAGAGGTTGTGAAAAAGTGAAAGAAAAGCAATTGGTTTTGCATCCAGCTAAGAGAGAAAACTGTTTTCCTTCTTTCACAAAATTTAGGTGAACGTGAGATTATAAAAGCTTGATGAAGTGAGCTAGCAGCATCCTCTACTTCAGTTGAACTTCAGAACCACTTACTACAAACTCACAGCTCTTTTCAACTTGTGTCTTGAAACAGACAGTGAAGGATTCATCAAGAAGTGTCAAAGAGCAGAACTTCTTGTTTAGATCATAACAGCTCAATGTCTCAGGGAGACGAATTGTAAAATACAGCCTAGAAGCTAGATTAAAATCTCACCCTATAACAGAAATAACAAAATGATTCATCAAGATGGGCACTTGTCCACATTTCCTTTCAGGTAGTGACCTTAACAGGCAGATATACCTGACCTCTTGCTGCCACAACTCACCAACAGAGACGGTGGTAGCAGGGCCAGACTAGATGTAGCCTATGGAGTGGAAAAATGGAAGTAGAAAGGTTTCCCACATTTTAAAATATTTTTGTTATAGCAATAAACATAGAGTATTTTGAGAAGTTTTTAAAATCTAGCTCACCTTCCTTCTCCGATGCAACATCAGGCATATTAAAATTGAATTTTGACTTATGGGGTTGTATACTTCTGGTGAATCATTTGTAGATGACATGGTCTTTTAGGTGTAGATGACACCGCTTTTGTAAAGTTGTTTTCCTAATAGACAAACTAAATCTCCTCTATTATAAATTAGACCAACTACAATTCATATTTTGTTATAAGGCTATTAGGTTTTTGAGTTATTAGGCTCATGATATAGAGTTTAGAACTTTTGAAAATTGCATTGTATGAACCAAAGCAAAGACACATTTAACTGGTGACATTGAAGAAAATCTAAATCCAATTTAAAGTGTGATAAAATTTAAGGCACATTTCAAAGTAAAACGTCATTTATTAGGGAAATAACAATAAGTGCTTAATTTCAGAAATGTCAAAATATTATCAGGTTTTAAAATTATTAAAACCAAGTAATAGTTTTATTAAAATGGCAAAAGAATTAAAAGATACCATTTAAATCTTTAGATTTTTTTTTCTTCTTTTTGTTTTACATGTTCACAAATACTTACAAAATGTCTTTTTTTTTTTTTTTTACAGAAAAATGCCATTTTTTTCAGCCATTTTAATGTGATTGTGACAGATTGCACAATACAAAAAGCAATTCTATCAGCAAAACAAACTTAACACACTACACCTACTATTTTCTCCCTTATAAAGCATCTGTCACTGCTTTTAAAGGTCACATATTTCATGTTCCAGTATGTAGGGGAAAAAATAACTCCTCCTAACTTGAGAGATTAGCAAGGATGCTATACTAGCATTGTTGGGCGTTGGATGATTTAATTTATTATTCTTACTGTGGCATATTGCCTGGCATTCATTTTTGTGTAAAGACTGACTTCCATATGCACAATGTTTATACTGCAATGATGAAACAAAACAAATTAATTAAATGAATGATGTCTGATATTTTGTCTTCACTGATTAAAGTATCTTCCTCCTCTTTCCTACTACTGTGAAGAAAATGTGGTGTGATAAAAAGATCAAACTCTGCTTCTAATTTTGCAAGAAAAATGTGCCTGCTGCCAAGCATCCTAGAATTCACACAGTTCCTATATTATAAACCAGAAAAATAAATGGGTTAGCTAGAAGATAAACTTGATGTCAGAAGGGAACAGAAAATAAAAGACTGAGAAGAAAGGATTAAGAAGGGAACAGATTTAGAAGAAAGGAAGGAAAGAGAAGGGAAGAGAAGGGAAGGGATATTTTAATAGTTTTTCTCAAAATTCTAAATAAAAATGGGCAAAATTTCAAAGTAAATATTTAGGTAGTGCAAATGCAAATCAATTTTGTTCTTTAATAGAGTGGTATGTTTGGGTTTATTTCCCTACTCTAGATGTGTTTCTTGATCCATACAGCTCCTCTTCTATCTCTAAACTTTTACTCTCCAGACATTCTCATTGTTAGGTCCCCAGACACTTCACTGACAAATCAGGAACATGAAGACCACATATGAACCATATCACAGTTCAGCACTTGTGATGAAAGCCATCCAGCTGCTCTTTCACTGCCCCTCCTCAGCAGGACAGGAGGAGAAAATAAGATGTAAAAGCTCATGGGTCCAGATACAGAAAGGGAGGTTACTCATCTATTACCATCATGGGCAAAACAGACCCGCCTTAGGCAAAATTAATTTACTGCCAATTAAAATAGGTTTGGATAGTGAGAAACAAAGACACCATTAAAATGTGTTCCCACTACCTGCCCTTATTCCTATGCCCAGCCTCAGCCCTCCATCGCCAACCCCTCAGCCTCCTGTCCCCAAGCGAGCGGTGCAGGGGCTGGGGTCCAGGCCTGGGGTCAGTCCCTGAGAGCCCCTCTCTGCTGCCCCTTCCTCTTCATACCGTGACCTGCTCCAGTGTGGTCTCCTGCCCAGGGGCCACAGGCGGTTCTCTGCTCCGGTGCCTGGAGCCCCTCCTGCCCTCCTCCTCCTCCTCTCCCACCGGGTGCCAGCAGGGCTGTTTCTCCCCCTTTCTCCCTTTCTTTCTGCCAGCTGCCGGGCAGCACTGTGCCCTCCTTTCTTCCCCAGGCTGTCCCTGAGGCGAGGCGCCGCCATCTTGGCTGCTGGGCCCAGCCATGCCCTGTCGTGGGGCCACTGGGGCCAGCATGGGGCAGCACTGCCCCATGCTGTGGCAACAACGCAGACACGGGCACCCACACCAGTGGGTGCCTGCACCCCATACAGAACATTTTTGTGAAACAAGGTGCCTGCTGCAGACCAAATATACAGTTTCAGAAAGCCATGGCATCTAAAAATCGACTCTCTTTAATGTTTTATTAGCCTGATCTCTTAAAATGTCATTTAATTTGCTTCATTTACCTGCTATTACAATCCACTCAGAATGCTTATACCTTATTAAAAGCCCACCGTTAAGAAAATGTTTAGTGCAGTCTGGCAGTCAAAAGGAAGCAGTGAGACTAACCAGCTTTCAACGCCTGTATTTAAATAATCCATCTCTCTTAGCCTAGAGAACTTAGTGTCAGCCTAAGATGTATTACCTTCTTATTGTCCCTTGGTAAATTCACCATGATTATCATTACAGGCCTTGGCAGGGAAGACAGAAAGTTAGTTTCATGAGCATTTTATTTTATAAACAAAAAGATCATAATATCCTCAACCTGAATTCAGTCAATATAAACACATTGCCTAAAATATAGCAATGCATTGTGGCTTTCATATCTGATGCATGCCAGTGCTAGTTTTGTTTTTCCTTGAGCTTAATTTAGCTGGACACTTAAACATGTTTTCTGTCTAGTTTTCAGTCTGTACTACTATTTCTTTTTAATCTGAAAAAGATGAACCTATAAAAATTATAGGCAGGATGAACATATAAGAATTATTTTAGATCTGTAAGATATGGGGGTTGATTTTGAAATTTGAGGTGTGGGACATTTTAGGATAACTTGGGTTTAACTCATTAGAGAAGAGGTTTACTGGAAGAATTAGTTGTCTTCACTGTTTCCTTACCTTACTATAATAATGTACCTACTGTACAACTGGGAGAGGTAGGTTATAAACAAGCTTATTGGCACACAGGAGGTATGAACTTCCTTCAGACAGTGAAGATACTGGTCTCAGAGTTGACACCATTTATTCCATCTATGGCCACAAGAATCTTACCAGTAAAATCTGCATATATATTTGCTGTTCTTGCTCTCTGCAGAGAACACTGCAGGACTTCTGGATTTACAAGATTTAGGTAATCTTTCCTACCCCAGATGATGAGGTAGACAGGATGAGGATGTATCTTTTATTTTCATTAACTTTTTTTTTTTTTTTTTTTTTACCAAAACAGTATTATGTTTAATATCTGACACAGTTTAATAACTGACATAGATTGTCCTCACCTGTCTGAAATCAGTTTAATCCCCTGTTTTATTAAGTTGCTTCTATCATCAGATGTGAGGTAAGGGCAGGTTTATGTGAATGTAGCAAGTTATTACTGCTTTGTTTTTAGTCATCCCTAATCTTTGCTTTACGTACAGTTAATTTATCCTCTGTCATCAGAAGACATATCTCACTACCCTATGTTTATTCTAATGCCATGCCAGAAATTCTTATATTCATTTATAAATACATAAACACATTTTACTATTCACATTAGAAAACTTGCCACACATCTTCATGACAGAGGTCTAACAGCATGCTGCTTTCAGCCAAATGTAGATGGAAACCAAAAGATACCCTCATCTTATTTTTACCCTACCCCTTCATTGCCACTGCCTTTGCTTGTCTTGAACCGATCGCCTTTATTTACCTGTAACATCCTGAGCTGGAAGACATTTATTTATTTATTTATTTATTTCTGTGCTTCTGGCCAGCCTGAAGGACAGTGAAGTTTTGTGTCAGTCTCCTTTCCCTTCTGCTCCTCCTGCCCTCCCATGTCCCACAGGGCCACCCCACAGTGCCTTGCACTGTCCTGGCTGCCTACTCTTCGAAGGAAGGGATTTGTTTGCCATCACTTACTTGCAATGTGGAATTTGATGTGGTCTTGTAGGGTAACCTCTGTAAGACAAGGCCTGCTTGAGAATATTTGACTGTGTGGGCACACACTAAGAAATTTTGTAACAGCCTCTAGCTCAAAATGTTGGCTTAAGGGATGTGAAAAGCCTCCTCGTAGTGAAGTTAAATAATGTACTCCCTGAGGAAAATAAATAAATAAATAAATAAATTAATAAATAAATAAATAAATAAATAAATAAAAGACTCTTTATATTTGTTATATGTTGCACTAAGAGTCAGAGGTGAAAGGTGGCCATCTTTCACCTTTCGTTGAAAGGTGCTCCTTGGAAGGAGTTGCAGCAGGGTGCTGTAACCAGCATGTGTTCAGGCTGCTGTGAACACTGTGGCCTCACCCAGGTCGAGGGGCTGTATTTGTCAGGGGGTTATGTTAAAGGTGGATAGGAGCAGTGTGTGGCAAAGCGCCTGGTGCCACTTGAACCCATTTCCAGCTAGGCCCACCAGGCACCAGGTTGGCCTCCTGGTGCAGGAGTACACTGACAGGGAGATGTGAGGCCCTCAGGCCATGTGGAGAAAGGGACAGGAGCAGCCTGATGTCCTGTAGAGAAGGGAACAGCAGCCTGGGAGGGCAGGAGATCTTGCATAGGCCACCCATCCCTTCCTCACTGCCTGCCACCTCCATTAAGTGATTTAGACAGGATGTTCCATGGGGTGAAAATAAGGGAAGTTCAGACTGGTCAGAGGGAAGGGTAAGTTTATATTTAAGCATGCTTTTCTCTAATTGTGTTGTTTGTTCCTCAGTGCTCCAGCCAGTGCTACTGGAGCAAAATTCCCTAATTCTGGGCTGTTTTGCCCATGCCTAGACGTGCTTAGGGACTGCTTGGGCTGCCTTTCTGAAGGCAAACAAGTGTGCCATGACAGAGGGTGATGTCCAGGGGTAATGGCTGTGGAAAGTACATTGTCTCATCCATAAAATGCTTCCATAGGCACTCCAAAATGTTCTGCATACTATAAATGTGCTTATGTGTCTGTTTCAGGGTACTGATCCTAATTACAATTCCTCCTGGTTATTGTACATTACAGTGGATTTTGAATGCAAGGATGTTGCCATATGTCAGACACTCAAGGAAGGTGCTAGAAAAAGATGGAACTTGTCAAGAAAGGGTGGCTGGAGGGCTGGAAGCAGATCCCAGGTTTAAATTAACATTAGTAATTTCCTGGAAAGAAATTATACTATAGACACAGAGATGTTAATTGTGAGACTACTTAGAAAATTGGAAAGGAATGTCAGGACTGTCAGCTTTGTTAAACCTTCACACCAAAACCTGCCATTGGGAGCATAATGTCTGCCATTAAAACACCCCACAGTGTGAAGGGCTGGTTTTATGTGGGTCATCATTCCCTGCCCCCAGACCCAGGCACCCTGCTGCTGTCTGTATACCCTTTAAGGTACAAGGTTCTCCTGAAGAAATAGAGTAGTTCTGTGTGTTTCATAAGAAAGCTATCTAAAGTCTGCACACCTTAGCTGGTACCTTGATTAACTGTGGAAACAGTTTTACACTCCAAATTCACATTTGATAGCCAGGTAAAATGTGGGGATTATTGATGATAAGACATTGTAATAGAAGTAAGCTATTAAAATATCTCTTATCATTCCATGGTGTATGTGGAAAGAAAAAGCTTTAAAAATGGCTCTGCATCTGGCAACTGTATTTCAAGACCGCTGGACACTGGCACAGTAAGCAAGCTTCTTGGTGTTCAAGTGGGAATACTATAGGGTGATGTGACCTAATTTAGCAGACATGAGTAATAAATGTGAATTATTTGAAGGCATATGTAAAAATGAGGGAAGATGGAGAGGCCAGATGCTAAGATGCAAATTTAAAACTGAAAAAGAAAAGTGTTTTTCTTTTAGTGGCATTGGAGCAGCTGGAGAGCTAGCAAGAAGTCTGTTTTTTAACCTTTGTCCTAGAACTGCTGGGGCATATCCAAATGCTGATGTTATTCATGGGATTCTTTCACTTAATTTTATTGACCTTTGAACGAGGTTTGTCTAAGTCTGCCTTGCCTTTGTGCTCGCTATGTCATCCTCTAAGAGATGTAGCAGGAGATTTTACTTCATTCTGTTGCAAACTTTGAAATGTATGTTCTATTTACCTACTCTATGTAATAAGGAGACAACTTTTTTTTTACTTTTTTTTTTTTTTTTTTGTTACCATGGAAGCATAAGGCCTCGTTAACTATTGTTTTTGTACACATATCCACTTTTCATTAAGTTCTTTTTTTTTTTTTTTTTACTTTTTTTTTTTTTTTGAACCTCTGTGTGAGGCCAATTGAGGCTATTGAGTAATCATAAATCTGTGCTGAACTAAGTCATCTCAGAAGGCTTGCTCTGGTAGTGGCATAACAAGTGTGTGGCTGCCATATGGCTGTGACAAGGAGCAATGGTGAAGAAGTCTGGGAGGAACTGTTTCTGAACAAATTAAAACTACTTATCAGTCAGTCTGTGCATCCTTTCAATTCCTTTGCTTTCACAGTTTTCTGACTCTGAGATCTCCCACAATCTTTTGACATAAGTTTTCAAGATAAATATTTGCTTAACTGTGAAAAAACAAGCCACTTAAAAGAAAAAAAAAGCGTTGAATAGAAAATGGGGGCAAAAAACCATGCACAAAGTCCTGTCATCTTCAAATAGAGACACAGTCTGCTGAGACATTGAAAACTGTGTTCCAACCATTCTGTTTGAGTAAAAGCAAGTCTGTGTACTCTAGTATACTTATAGTGGACTTCCACTGATGGGCCAGGTTTTAGCATAGTGAATGAGGCACAAACTTTCAAGAGTGTTGGTGTTCTCAATGCTATACAAATTTTCATACACCTCAGAAATTTAAGAAATCTATATGGGTGATTCTGTCCAACTTGTATATAACTGTTTTTTTCATATGTTTTTCCATATACCATCAAAAACATTCCCTTCTTTCGTGGAACTTATGCTGAGCCAAAGCACATTTGAGAAAAAAAATAAAATATATATATATATCTCAAAATCATCTCCTAAACCTTATTTATCAATCATAGAAAAATGTTCTCTGCAGTACACATTCTCCTATAGTTCTTGTGCATCTAAGAGATGTATATAAAAAATAATAATAAAATACAGTAAAAAAAAAAAAAAAGATTTAATTGATGCTTCCCTAGACTCCATGGTAAAGTCTATGCCAGTGCTTCTTCACTGTCAAAGCAAGAAATGTAGAAATGTACCCCCAGTCCAATCATATTCTTATTTGGCTACCAGACAGAATGTTTATTTTCTTGTGTCCTGAGAAAAAATTAAGTTCTTGGTATAACTAAGAAGCATTATCAGAATGATACCCAAGAGTTTAAAATTTCCTTCCAAATGCCCTTGTTTTGAAATAGTGCAAATAAGCAGCTTCATGACAGGATCCTTTCTGTTAATATCCGTGCAGAGATGAGAGTTATGTTTCTTTTTGTTCAGGTTTAACATTTAGGCTGGAATAGACAATGCTGCAAAAAACACTCAGATATTTCAGGTGCTATTTCTGATCCGAAGTAAGACATTTTGAAAATCTGAGCCTGTGGATACAGTGTAATTTTTTAGGCTTTTAATAGCCCCAAATCAGAAATTGGGACTCTATGCATCCAGTGGGAATTAAGCTTAGGCGAAGGTAATAACTGAGAAAAATATTTGTGGTGAAATGTCTTGTCTTTAAGTACATTAGTACAGTGATATCTTTAGCAAATCAAAAAAAAAAAAAAAAGTGACAGGAGAATTTTTATATTTCCGAGTTCTGTGAGAAACAAAGGCAACATACCTTAATTTGAAGGAAATTCACTGCTTAGCAATGTACAGTTAATAACGTGTAACAGAATAATTCTGTTTCTAGGTGTTAAAGGGTAATGATGCTTTCTAAACCTTAGTTCATTAAGTCATTTCAAAGCGCTAATATATATGGTAAACGCTAATATATAAATAAGCAGACATTTAATTTAGGATTTTTTATTCTGTTATAGCATACCATTTAGTTAGAATTTCAGTACAGTGGTAATGGGAAACATTTTGAAGTTAACTTGTCTTAATTTCTATACCTAATGATCTTCTATCTCTCCTCTGTTTCCCTTACTCTCCCCAATACACTTCATCTCCCATTTAGAGAAGCCATCTGCTAAAATTAGTGATGATATTACTTAATTACGCAGTATTTTAATATATTTTTATCATCGTGCTGTCTTCCATTAAATATTGTGTTTGTGGCTAATGGCATCCTTTTCTCATGTGTCGACAGCTCATTTTGTCAGATTTATTGTGCAATAACTCAGTATCGTACTAATAATGTATCTCTGCTACTAAGATTAACAGTGCTCATAGCAAGCTGTTCATAGAAACATAGAAAAATGTCAGTGTTCATAAAAGCAAACTCTTAGTTACAGAAACAACCTAATTATGTTTAGTTTAATTAAACTAACTATGAATAAATTACATATTCGGGGTGTATCTAAGTTCAAGTATGGCATTAAATTGATTTTGTTTTGTTGCATGATGTGCTTAATGCTTACAAAGTTCACGCACAGAAATGTTCCTCTGAAAGCAGCAGTAAGAAAACACATTTTGGGGAGAGTTTTCTGAGTTGTGAACACATCTGCAAATGTGTTTATCTGCGACCTACATATTTTTTTGATAAAAGGCCATTTCTTCCCCTATGCTAATAATACCTATGTCTCTTATGCACCTTTGTCTCCTACCCACCATATCCAAGCAATCTCTAAAATTTTGAATGCATATTCAAAATGCATTTTTTTTTTCTCATACGTAGGGAATAAAGCTTGTAGAAGTGAAGTATCCCTGGGCTACAGCAACATCTGGGTTTTAGATAGCTGCACCCAGGATGGAAACCAGAAGCATGTGGTAAGTAACTTGTGTGAGTTACAAGGAGATGGATGTCTCTGCATGGATTTCAAAAGACGCTGGAGCCAGCTGGTATCTGGACATTCCCTAAGTAATCATTGTTCAGCTGTCTGTAGTTAGTTAATACTGAAATTCTGAGGATTTATCAGGATTCATGTTAAATTTTTCATCTCTCATGCCTCACTAGGTGCTACGGGGATGTATGGGCCATGTGGGATGCACAGCCTAGGAGTTTTCAGTTAACTTCTTCCAAAGAACTCATCTAGGTTCATGCTTTTTCAAATATGACAAGGGTAGTTCCCTCCTCCCGCCCCCCCCCCTTTTTTTTTTTTTTTAAACTGTGTATTGGTCAGCGACTTGGCCAGGCAGGAGATCCAGATTTAATTTCCTGCCTACCTTTTGAAGGAACTTCAAACACATTCCATTATTTCCCAGGAAAGACCCTCACATTACAAACTGTTCTGTCCTGCTGGGGTTGTATAACTAGGCAGAAGAGAATGAAAAATTAATTAGGCTAGAGAGAAAGGAAAAAATGTTCATGATGCTCTGGAGTGCTGGGTTGGGCACAAAAAATGAATCCGTGGGATGAAAATGAGGAAAGACTTGCACACAGCTTTTCATTGTGTGAAGTCGCTGTACTATATACATTGAGAAATGACATGCTGTTCAAGATTTGAGTTGGTGACAGAACTTTCTTGTTATACCAGATACATGCTAACACTTTCTACCTTTTACAAACTCTTTCATGTGTGCTGTTTTGAACTCTCCTATTCAGGTGTGCTCCCAACTATATTCCAATTAAGCAGGGAAGTTCCATAGGTAAAGATAGCCAGAGAAAGAAGCAAGTTGTCTCCCACTTCTGCATTACAGCTCTCAGATTTGTCTATGCGTATGGGTGGGGAGGTCCCCATTTATCATTCAAACATTCTGAATGTAAGAACCCACCCCAAAAGAGTCAAAAACACTAAAAAAAAGATGTAAAGATTAAATTAGTGGAACTGAAAGAAAGTCATGCTTAATCTACTTCTACTAAGATCAAATCCAAATCATATCTCTTTCCTTTTTCTATCCAGATAAAAAGCTTATTTTCTGACATGGTCAGAGACTCAGTACTTTGCTCAGCCTCTGCGGGACAGGCTCCGGGATTAGAAAGGGATCATAGGTTTTATATTCAGTCTTTTTCTTGGATTATATTCAGTTCAAATCTTGCTTTCCTCAAAGATTATTGATTCCTGAGGTGGTGCTGATGCTATCACTCCCCCATTATCACCCATCATCTCCTCTTTAAATATCAGAATTACTTCGGAAGTCTGGGTGCTACCTGCTGCTCTGGTGTTCCTGACAAAGCTAGCAGCAACTGCTGCTAAGCATTAAGAGGATTTCACACCTTCCCCTCCCAGGTGAGACAGCATGCAAATATCAGGATGGAGCTGTCCTATACAAATAGATTTTTCCAATCATGGAAGTGATCACTGATCATTTATAAAAAGACTATACATAGAACGAATGCATGAAACGAATGCATGAAACTTACCACTAGCTATAGATCGAGACTAGAAAGGATATGAATTATTTTGGTTAGATGTTGCGTTCAGGACTAGCTCCCAGTCATGGCTTTCAGCAGTGATGATCCAGAATTCACTGCTGGAACTGGGAGATATATCTATCTATCTATCTATCTATCTATCTATCTATCTATCATAAATGTTATTATTTTTTTTTTAAATCATACTCATTACACTTGGCTCACATCAGAAGGATTTCTACCCTTTGATCTTTTGAAGACATTTTTAGTTCAGTGAAAGCTCAGCCCTGAGATCAAACTCTTCCCCTGGCTCACTTCTCCCCCCCTAGAAAACAAAACAAAACAAGATACGTTTTTTCAGTGTTATCTAGTACTGCCCTGAGATGGGGGAACTCACAGTAATTTAGCTCTTCCCTTTGAGTGGTACTGACTTCGGCAAGCTGACACTTTGGGCAAATGTTCAATTGACATTTTTTTAACCAGTTCTATCAATAGCTAAACTTGTACCTTATAGATTATCAATTTGTATTTCTAATCAATTTGTATTTCTAATATCTGTTATCTGAACATACAGGAGCTGTAGTCCTGGACCCCACAAACTCAGGTGTTACATGAACAAAGATAGCTTGCACAGACATTTTGCAATCTAAATACAAACCACTACAGTACAGACCTGCACAGATCATTGAGGAATGAGAAAGAAAAAAAAAAATGTGGGTTTGGTCAGGTCCCTGCAATTTGAGAGGGACATAACTGCCACTGATGTGTATCAAAAAGCAGCTTGGATACTGTTCATCCTGCAGTCTGGCTAAAAGCTGCAGGTCAAGACTGAGGTGATTTCACAGTTCTTCCCTGCCAAATGTGATGGTGCTGTTTCTGCCTTCTCCACTTCACACTCACCTTCAGCTGTATCTTGGGACCACACGATTCAGCCTTCCTGGTCAACCAACGTCTGCCAGAGTCCCCACTGGACTAATTCAGTTTACTCAGCTGATGGGAAACTGATCTGTTGCTGTTGCTGGGTTACTTTCCTGTCTTTTTAGGAAACTGAAACAGGTCAGTGCAGGAGAGGAAGGGCTGCGTGCATCCATGGTCAAGGAGGAAGCAGAAGGAACATGAGCACCTCCCTCCAGCGTGAAAGATGAGTTTATCCAAAGCTGCAGTTCCTAAGACTGTGCTTAGTCCCTGCTCCCATTGTACTTATCTCTCTAAGCATAACCTAACATTTTTTATTTTGTTTTTTTTTTGTTTGTTTGTTTGCTTTTAAGTAGGTATGACAGAAAAATAGCATGTTCTCAGTTTTCTGCTAGAGCTACAGAAAACTGAAACGCTTCTTCATGAGACTTCGTATATGTATGAAAACATATGAAAGATGAAACCACAAAAAATCTTAGTGTAGCTTGTCATAGCAGTATAGCTAGCTCTGCCCATGCATTCCAGATAAAACAGAGGTGCAGGGGAATGTGATATTTGAAAGTAAATGAACTTCAGTGTTGTGAAAACTCCTTGAAGCTTCACAGAGCGCTGAACACTCACAATGTTGTGCACAGGACATTCACAGAGCAAGGACATTACTAATGCCTAAACTTTTGCTGTGACCTAAACCCATGTACTCCTCCAGCTTTTCTAATCTTTTTTCTCTTTAATTGAAGAATCACTGCACACCCTGTTTTCTCTTGAATGACAAAAAGGGGGAAACCTGAGTAATAGTACAGGGCTACTTCTCTTCCTTTGCATTTCTATTTGAAAACTCTGTGGCTTCCCTATAGATACCTGCAGTTTTGTCATACTCATTCTTTGTTCATAAAAGACAGCTCAGCTTCATTTTGTTCTGTGGAAATGACTTCAAGGAGTTTTGATTGTCTCAGTGCTGACAGAGATAGTTGAAAAACATTCCTGTAACGATATTCTCTGGTGTTCTGCTCTCTGTACACAATGAGCAAATGAATCTTATGGGACAGTCACTTTCAAACTTTACCTTTTAGTTCTAAATATCATCAAAGAAATAAAAATAAAACAAATGCAAATTTTTCAGGAAAGTGAATGCTTTTATAAATTTTGAAAGTGTTTTGTTATATAACCCAACTTCATAGTGCTAGAGGCAGTTTTAAATGTTTTTATTTCTATAGCTGTATGACAGTATTACTGGGTAATGAAAGCCAGGATTAGGAAGCAAACTGATTTACAAAAATTGGCTACTCTTCTTACAGTCAGTACCCCTGAGGTTAAACACAGTAAGCATCTATGCTAGAGCAACCTATTTAAAAGTCTATAAAACCAGCGCATAGCCACTCCATCCTATTTGCACACAGTAGATTTTTCATGATTCTCAATACCTCTAGTTGAAACATTATAGTCCTAATTAATAATATTTTCTGTACTCCTCATTCTTAATATCATTCTTTACCCTACAGCAATCATTAATGTTCATTTTGTGGAAGTTGAAACAAAAATGCACCTGAAACAACGAATTAGAATTAAGATACAAGAAGAATAAGAAAGTGATAACTTTTTGTTTCCATGTCAGTCAGGCGATGCAGCATAGCTTAGATTTGTTTTTCAGCTTCGTGCTGATTATTGCAGAGCTACTTTGTAAGTTGCAACTCCATCTTCAGCTGTTCAGTTCTTCATCTAAGTAGTCATCCTGGAATGAAATTAATGTGAAATGGGAATTTGCTAGGTTTGAAACCAACAGGAAGACTTGCTGTTCTACATTTTGATCTGAAGTTTGAAACTAGGCATTCAGAATCCAGCATGGAGAGTGCTAACTTTTGAAATTAAGATGATTGACAGTATTTAGCACATTGAGGTTATAAGCCCCAGATTTAAATTAAGGTATTGAATGGAACAGGTGCTGACCTACATTATAGAAGGAAAATTGAAGTGAAATACGCTAAGGTGAAATCTGACAATTGTTATTAAACTGAGCATAACAAGAAAAATACAAGCTTCCTGAGGATACCATGGTGACACCTGTAGAATCTGTTCGTATTCAATGTCTTCATTAATGACCTGGAAGAGGTAATAGCATTTTTAGATATTACCTGGTCAACTGAATGAAATACTGGTGAGAGTAGAGGAGTGTAAGTAGAGACTGCAAGCAAATAACAATGAGATGAAACTTGGAAAAAATGAATACTGGTAGTTTTATGCTAAATAATCTGAAATATTTTCCGAAAAGGTGAGCATCAGGAGGATAACTAGGTTAATAAAAAGTAAAAATAAAATAAAGTGCTGGCTAGATAGTAGACAAATCTTTCCAAGACTGCAAGCTGGAGAGCAAAGTAATATCTTAGGAGAATTCATGAACTTCATATTCCCTGAAATATTCTGAAGCATGTCATGGGGAAAAAATATATATATGTATTGGAATTATTAAATTTAATATGTTCACTTGAATTCCTGATTTTTATAACTGTTGTCATGCAAGCGTGACTGCCTTTTTTTTCATTTATAATTTGAATTAGTATGATGCATGAAACAGTTCTTTAAGTAAAAAAGCATGCAACTTCATGGGGAAAAAAGTGATCAGATCCAGATCACCATGATTTGATGAGTGAATTGATCATAATTGTCATTATTGCGTGCTTTTTAAATACCTCAGACTTTTTCAGAACCTTTTTAGGCCAATGAACATACATTTCTTTAGCACTAAAGTGGCAAAGTCTTTACTAATATTATTTGGTATATTCATATACAGTGTTTCAATGCTATTCACCTTGAAGATTACTGGGGAAGGAAATGAAGTTTCATGATAAATACTATAAGAAGTAACCACGTTGAGCTTGATCCTTAGGCCCTTATCTGTACACTGGAGTTGTAGCTTATTGATGCTGTATTGTAGCTTATTGTTGCAACTACAATGATGCAACCACCTCAAGAATGGTCATTGTTTTCCTGTAGAAATGAATTATAGCACAAGGGAGGAAAAAAAAAAAAAAAAAAAAAAAAAAGTTCTATGGAGCTATAATAAGGTTTTTGTTTTTAAACAATAGGCCATTCAGTGTGGTCCAGGATCAATCCAAACCATCAGGTCCAATGCATTTCCTGAAAATAACATGGAGAGTAAGGACAAATGCAGACAGCATGGTTCAACATTTAAGTATTTCCTTACTCACAGAACAGGCTCCAAGCCCAAACCTACGGTGAATACAAAAATGCTTATACGTGTGTTGTAGACAGGAAGCTGCAGCAGAGAGGAGAGATGTGACATAGCAGAAAGCAAGAAAGAAGCCCCAAAATATAACTGTGATACATGGAGAAGAAATGGAATACCTTGACAAAAGAGACGTTTGATCGAATCAGATTAGTCTTCTTCCCAGAATACTTCTTAAACCAGGCAAACTCACTGATACCCAGCAAGAAGTTCTTGTCCCCATTCTATCCTCTGTATTGCTAGAATATGTATTTTGCACAGCTGAAATAAAAGAAGAAAGGAACTGATCAAGCAGAGGAAACAACTTTTTTTTTTTTTTTTCTTCTTCTGATAAAAAGTAAGATTACTTTTTTTTTTTTTCCCCGTAGCAAACAATAAGTTAATTAAAAAAGAAAGTTATGAGGGATTACAAAAATACAATACTCAAAGTCAGTGGTCTCAGACAAAAAGAATGAAAAAAAAAAGTCCAGAAATTATTAATTTCAATATTTGTAAGCTTTACTTTAGAACACAGAACTAGAGATATGTTTATTATTAATATCTTCCAAGCAAAGTTCTTTACAAAACTCCTCAGAATAAAAGGTTTATTAAGGTCAGTAAACAAAATATTAATTTTCTAGACAAATAAAATATTTTGGTTAACTTACATTTTTTTACAATTTTATGTCATAGGGAAAAAAAATCTGAACAAAGACTATTTCTTCCTGATTTTTCCAGTCTTGCTTCTCTTCTGCCTTTAAAACCCTGAGAATTATAGGTAAGATGGCCTTTTAATCAATCACACTTGCACAGAGAAACAATCCTAAAATACTGCTCCCTTCCAAAGAAGCCAAGTAACTTCAGTTTTTGCTGAGATGAGAGACATCTGTTAATACTTGGAATTCCTCAGGGTTAGGTTGATTTCTTGACTTTTTGTATAAGGCAGTGTCTCTTATTTCATTCATATACTACACAAATAAAAGAAAGACATTGAATGAATCAGGGATTTTCAGAGCAGTCCTTGTTAATATAAGATTTGATTAAACTTTATTTTGAGTGTGAAGTTAACGCACACACACACACAGACACACAAAAAAGATTTCTTTAATAAAATAATGAAATACAATGAAGAAAAATCCCTTTCTGCAATGTTCTGAGAGTATGGTACACCAGAACTGAAAACAGGAATGTAACTACTTGCAATTTTGCCTGTTAAAATATACTGTCTCAGCTTTTGCACCTGTTATTCTGCTAAGGAAAGGTCTTGTAAGGAAGCACATTTAAAAAAAAAAAAAAAAAAAAAAAAAAAAAAAAAAAGATTTAATAATGATTATATAAATTGTGTATGCTTGTCATATATTGGCATTAGCGAAGTTTACTGGAATAGTACAAGGTGTGCTTTTAGGCTTTGGGACTCGACAGGAAACCAGTTCTTTCTTGCAGGCCTTGCAGGTCTATGGATATAGTTACCAGATAGATTTGAAAGTTTTAAGTCCAGACTCTGATAAGGCCTTTTTGAAGTTCTGCTATATGTCACAAGTTGTTGATGAAATTATAGAAAGATCTATACCATAGATTTGGAAAGATAAAAGGGTTTCTTCATAGCTTGGAGTCAAGAATTAGGTGAGATTGTCAGCAGAGAACTCAAATGAAAATGATTTCTTCTAAAAAGTCGGAAGTGATGACAGCTCAAATGCCTGACTGGTACTTCTGATGTACAAATCTGCTTGGAATACAAGGAACTGGACTGTACTTTAGCTCTCTGCTCATCCAGGGGGACTCCTGGGGAGCTAAAATGAAGGAGATAGGTCATTCCAGAAGGCAATTAACTTTCTCTTAGGAAAATTTCTTCAGACTAAGTTCTGAGTACTTCAGCCCAGACACATACAGCTTACATTTTTGTAGCACCTTAAAAGAAAAATAAAATCCTTGCAGGCTTGACATAGAAATTTGTCACTGAACTACTAAAAATTTACTTTAAAATATACCACAAAAATCTGTTGTCCAAATTTGTTAAGATTTTGCAATTCACAACATATCACGGTCTAAGACTGAACCCAAGTATTGCCTGTACATTTTTTTGTTTTGTCAAGTTACACCTTCAAGGTGGATCATGACTATGACAGTGTCTGCAACAGAAGTGTTCCATCATGCAGCCAGTGTATACACCCTAAAAGACTTGATTTATGTGAGTAGAAAAAATTTTCAGTGGGTTAGTGAAGGCAGTGTTGATCACTGAACTTTACCGTAGCTTTTGCAATTTTTCAGTTTCTCATGACTGTGTGATGGAAGCACGTAAATTGGGAAAGTTCAGAAGATAATCATAATATACAGGCAGAAAGTTCTGAAGCTTATTTTGTCACTAAAGACTATGAAATTAAACAAAACACCAAGATGACTGCTGAAGAAGTAATGGCATTAGATCATATTATTACTTGTAATAATTCATGTGGATGGTCTGATTGTCTCAGCACAGGTGTTTTATTTCTCTGAGGTTAAGTCATAGCTCCCTGTGTCTTAAAAGACAGATAGTAGTTTCTCTTGTTGAAAAAGCAATTACAAATGAGTTGAAATATCCAGTTTTTATCTCAAAGATCAGTGAAACCTTAAATGCTGTCTGTGAGAGTGATTCATTGCTACACAGCAGAAACAAATTACCCATTGTTTCCCAACTATTTTAAAGGTATCAAGAAAACTGGTATTCTGAATATAGATAATACTTCAATACTTACAACAACAAATGCTAATAGTGACCCTGGGATGTACCTTTCTATCTGGAAATGAGTGAAAATTAGTGTGACCAGTACCTGCTGCTTCTGACCCTGGTACTACTTTGGCATCACCAACAATATGGCAAACACCTGTGACATGTAAGCAGGATGCTCTAATACCACTCTCCCTGCTTTTCTCTCCCTCTCTCTGCCAGGGTGTGGAGATGCCAGTTAACAGGGTGATTTAGCATGTTATGATGTGCTAAGTGGTGCACATCTAGTAAGGATGTAGGGCAGCACAGGTGTCTATAAAGCCCAGTGGGGGCAGGCTGAGGCTTTAGGTAGAGCTGGTGCTGCTGCTGGTAGTGAAGGACAGTTCTGAGGGCTGTGTGAGTGACCTGTGGGATTTCCTTAGGTCAGGGCTGTTGTGTCATGTGCTGGGTAACCAGAGTTTGCACCCAGCTGCTGGGAGTTCATGTGGCTGGGAGCTTGGTGTGATGTGGAGCTTGGAAATCCTGTGTGGCTGCAAGCTGTGCTGTGAAGCTGCATAGTTGGCTAACGCTTTATGTAATAGTGAATCTATTCACTTTGAAGGTTAGTTGCCCTGTGTTTAAGATTAGATCTAATGCATTGGTCGACTCTTAAGAGCAGCACTTGAGAGTTCTAGGATTGTTTATGAGCTTTGGATCAAGGTGTAAGTATCTTAAAGGAAATGTTAACATAGTGCAAGGATAAAGCAAAGCTAAAATCACAATTTGATGTATTGTCCCTGTCAATTGATGTTTTCAGCTCCAAAAAAAAAAAAAAAAAAAAAAAAACCAAAAAAAAAAAAACAAACCTCTCTGCTTAAATCTTCTTGAAAAATACACTGAAACAAACTTGTCCCTAATGAATGTTATAGCTTGACGTATAACTTGATTTATTGTTTGTCTTTATTCAAAAGAACGTGTATAATCTTGAATAGAACATGGTCTCTGTTGGGAACAGCAAGGGTAGATAGCTCCAAAGGGAAGAAGAGGCAGGAGTCAGATATGATAACGTGATGGGCAGAGGTAATGGCATCACCAGCACGGGCTGTGTCCTGCAGCACCTGTGTGAGGCAAGCAGGCCTGGAGTAGTGATGGCAGACAGCTCAGCTGAGACCAGATCCCCAAAAAAGTTTGTGGTGATGAGGTAGGCCCAAGATCAAGCTGGAAAGTTGAGCCAAGTTGGAATCAGGTCTGAAGATGGCAACCAAGGTCAACCACAGTCTGGTGATCAGGAGGTGAGTCCATAGTGACCTAGTTGTCAGACTGCAGGTCATGGTTTGGATCAACAGGGTATGTAGTCAGGCATGAGCCTAGCTGTGATGCAGTTGATAAGGTATCTTAGGCAATGGTGAGAGCCTCAGCTTAAAAATTCCTTTTGAAGAAAAGGAAGGATAGCCCTCAGTGTCTTTCAGAGCAGCGTTCTTCAAGGTTACTGTGTTCTTTATAAATTGTCCCTAACCCTGGGAGACAAATCCTCAAAAATGGGGAAGATGGGCTAAAAGCTCTGATAGCTTTTAGCCTTCAAAGCCCCCTAGGAGTCTGAAGCTGAACCCTTAAGAAAAGGCTTGCTCAATCATTACATTGCTCTGAATGTGTTTAAGGCCAAGCTTCAGGAGGAAGATGGGAGTGGTAGAAGAAATACAATTCTGCAGTTAAAGAAAAAAATCTGCTTTTCTGCTCTTGGAGAAAAGGATATAAAAATACTTCTTATTGTACCTTCAGTAAGCTAAAAATACTAAAAATATTTTAGTGGATCTAATTCTTTGATATGTAACTACCCTAAGTTTCTGTCAGGGAAATCATGGTGTTAAATTTGTTTTTACTGCATCTGTTATAATGGCAAGGTATGTAAAAGCTAACTACTGCAGTTCTGAGTATTGGAAACCTTGAGGTATTTCAGCATTTTATTTCTTCCTTTGTTTAAAGGAACAGGACTGGAGTTCATAAGAAAATAATTTATTATAAATGAACACCTCAGTTCATGTTGTTAGTTTCTCCTACAAGCTAAAAAAAAAAAAAAAAACAACTTGCAGGGAAGAGTCCATAAAATTCTGTGCAGCAAAGGGATAATTCAGAAAAAATTATCACATGCTACTTGGACTGTGCTAACCCATGAACTACAAAAAACTTAGCTGCATGTTTGTACCACTGTTAGGCTAATTTGATCTTGCTATATGTTTAAAAAATATCTCGGACTGGCTTTATCCTGTCTGATGAAAAACAGAGGAAATACTGGCAGAAGTAAAGGCAACTAGAAGGTATTAGTGGTCCCTTATTAAACTTAGTGACACTAATGCTCTCCCATGAGTACAATTAAGGGTAAAGTGAGATGGTGGGACACTAAGCAAAGAATTGGCTGATAGGCAAGAAATCATTTCAGTGAAATAACGAGAAACCTGTTCCTCTGAGTTGTGCTGTGGAACTAACATGCATAATTTTTCATCTGTCTCAGAAATTTTGCAATACTAATAGACTGTACAGGAAATGAAAATCATTAACTGTCCAGGAATGAATCTTTTCCTATCTAGCAACATTATGAACTGAAAATAATCCCCTTTAACAGTCTCATGTTTATTCTATTACACTGATAGTCATTGCTATGCTAAACAGTGTTAAATGATGTTATTTTATATTCAGTGTATTGTGAACTTGTGGATTCTGGTTTACTTAGAGTTTAAAACCAAATGAAATTGGGATATAAAATAAAATTAAAATATGCATTCATATTCAACTGCGGGTATGATGCTCTCTCTTAGGTATGTTTATAGGAACCCAAACTAGAGCATGATTACTATGTAAACAAATGATTTTTAAATGGAAAAATAAGAAAACAGCCATGTTACAGATCTCCCTCACTTCCCCTTCCTTAGACTTGTGCTTGAGTGCTTTGTCTTTAACAGACCTCTGTATGTATAAATATTTATATTATCAAATCTTTCACATGCAGATCAGTCACTGATGGCCTCTGCAAAAATAAATTATTCCATAGCATTATAAAAACTGAGACGTATAACCAATGATGCTTTTTTATATTTACAAATATACAACTTTTGCTTCCTTCAATCCGTCAGCAAAATAACTTTGTGACTCTAGATGAGTGTCTACTTTCTACATTCCATGATAACTTTCTGAAATGGATTAATTGTTCTGGAGGATCTAAAACTTTCATGTCTTTTTTTTTTCTTTAAAAAAAAAAAAACAAAAAAAAACAACAACAACAACAACAAAAAAACCACACACTTTTCCCCTGTAGCTAGGGAAAACATCCAAATTCTTCCTGGCTAGGTCTCTTACTGGTTCTTCCTGTTCTTGGCACCAGTCTTGCAGATTTACACTGTCAATAAAATGTTATGTTGTAAGTAGTCTGAGTAACCTCTGATGCTTTTCAATAGAATTGGTCAGCTTTGACTTAAACAGAACATGAGATAGCAACAGACTTAATTTAAGCTTTCAAAAAGGTACTATATTTTCTGTTTGGCATTAGTTATGCATTCGTTTGCTAGCATTAGGCAAAGTAAACTGAGTCCTGCAAAGATGGCTGGAATACTAGGTTGTTACATGATAGGCGGGGTGCATTGCCACATGAAGATCTGTTTAGAATTATGCATGGAATAATCAAATTTGTTCCAGACATAAGGAAAGCAGAAAACTTGTCATGCTTAATGTTTCAGTTGCATTCAGGTGAGTTTTTCAGAGTATGCATAAATATTTGTCTCCTTCCACTTCTGGAAGATGGGAGAATAGTTGGTCCCTTCTGTCCTTACTTCTTGCAAACAGAGGATTATATAGTATGCACACTTCATGAGAGAGCTCATTTTCAGGATCCAGATAATCTCAGAGGACTGTTCAGTGCATGAGAGTTGTTACAAGCTCTGTAAATTGTGATAGAGCTGGAAGAAATAGGCAGACATTGCAGTTAGTGGGAGCTGAGCCTTTTTTCCTACAACCAAAAGCTTCCAATTTTCTCAAGCCAGCAATACCAGTTGCCAATACACAAAACTGTGTTTTGAAAATACATTGCTTCTGCAACAAAGAAGGCTCATTAGTCCTTGCAACCTGGCCACCAGAAACTAATGTTCCTGGTCCCTGCTGATGCTATTGTGATCCTTGCAAGAAGATGGATGTCACCTGCTGGGACCCCATGGTGTGATGGTGTGTGATCTATGGGTGAGGGTGAGGGAGCCTTCACATGCCAGATGAGCCTTGGTGGCCCTGGATCTCTGGATTTTTTTTTATTTTTTTTTTCCCTTCAGTAGCACTGACCTGTTAGTTTGGTTCACTCTGTCTTGGGAAATCATAGCCTCAGAAGAGTTTAGTTGAAACATTGACAACTAATTCTTGTCTTTCCATGGGAAAATGTTGTACCAAAATGCTTTGCTATTGGCATATTTCTGGGTTTAAGGAAGTATGGGATATGGATAGCAACTTAAGGAAATATGGGATAGGGACAGCAACTTATGTATCTCAGTGTTGTGGAGGAAGGAAACAATAATTCAACTTCAAATAAATGCACTGATGCATCCATGTGAGACTTTGTAGAAGTACATGCAATGAGCTTGTGATCTGAGGAAATAAAATAATGAATTACAATTAAAATACTAAACAGACCAGATGCAGTATCTTTAAATATTACAACTCAAACGTGTATTTAAAAAGAATGAGTGATTAGGGAATCTGTTCCCTTGTGTCTATCTAGCTTTTAACTGTTACAAAATGTTTGGTTTCTTTAAGTAAAAAAAATCATACTAGTATTTAATTACTGAAATTCATCCTCTTGAGTAATAATTTTACTTGTTTTCTAACTAGAGCTACTTGTAGATGCTATTAGAATAAGACAAAAAATGTGTACAAATAACAGCTTATTGCTGCCAGTAGGCTCAGAGAGAACATCCAGTGTATAGGGGAACTATATTGCCAAATGTAATTCTCTGGAATTGTTTACTTACCTTTTTTTTATTTTACATGGATTTTGCCATCCCTTGCAATGATTCCAGCCTGACAGGAACTATATTTATCAGCAGACCAATTGATTGTTTTAAAATGCAAGTTGGAATGAAGTAGAACAGGTTATAGAACTTGTGCTCTGCGTCTGTAGAGATAATCTGTCTCTTGCTTTTATTAACCCTTATTAGCTAATTACCTAATTAGTTATTAATACTTAGGCTTGGAGAAAGAGGGTTTCTTCCTCAGTTTTCTTTCTTTTGCATAATAATTCTTTAGGTAGGTTGGTCACTGAACTGGCCAAGTAACTAGTCACCCAAGTACCAAGGCAAGAAAGGGATATGGATGTGTGGGGTGAAGTATTCCATGAGATTTTGGTAGTTTGTAATGTTTTGTTCACCTCTTTATAAGAGCCTTAATAGGGCTGATTCATTGATGGAAGAGTTAAATTTTTTATGTGCAATCTTGTCTCTTAGGAAAATTCCAGATATTAGAGAGGCTTACTATTTCTTCAATTATTTTTTTTATCTAGAATGTAACACTTATTAATTAAAATGTTATTTTACTTACTTGGAGATGAAAATGTATCTTTGCTAGACCAAACATCTGTACCATTCTGACCAGTTAACAAGTTAACACTTTGCTTCAGTAGGGGACAAAACTTTCCCTGTCTTTTGTTAGCTCAAGCTCAAGTTCAGGGGGCAGATGAAGTGGCTACACTTGTAGCAGCCACTGAACAGAAAACATTACCTTGTTTCCCACTTTCTGCCCTCTTCCCTACTAATGCTTGGTTGGCCCTAGCTTGAGCTAAATCTGGTACTTGTAAGGCTTTCTCAAGAACTAATTTAATTCACTCATTGACAGGAAAAGTACAGATTCTTTGTCAATAATCAGAAATGGCTTCCAGAAAGTTTTGAGGAAGTCTAGAGCAGAATAAGGTGAAGTGGGAGTGATTTGGTGAAGAGAGGGTGGAACTGGGCTGTTTTCTTTCAGGCAGTGAGAATGTGAAGTGCCAGAGAGGCAAGTGAAGAGATGGGACACCTCAACCAAGGTCTGATGGCAAAAGATGGTTATGTTGGTTCAGGTTACTGTGATACAACAGCTTCATCATGCTTCCTTTGTGAAATATCTGTGTATTGGTCAATGTGTAAGTTAAAAAAACATGCTCAGGATTGCTCTGTCAGGTACCAGTAAACAACTGGTTACCCAGTCTCAACAGGAGTCAGCTATTCCAAATGACAAAGGGCTTGTGCAAGCAGCAGTATCATTCTTCTCAGGTTTTGTCATACCATTACCATTTTATTCAAGTCAATGTCCGAAGAAATAGGGCATCTTGACATTTTGTTTTGAGCAAAACTTAAATCTTATTTTCCAGTTTCCAAAGCAAAAGTTTGCTCCATCACATTTTGTGCCTTAATTTTTATTTAATCTACATCTTAATGTCAAGGATCTAAAGGGCAGGAGATGTCTCCTAGTTGGAGAGACTGGAGATCCAGATTAAATACTGGGGCGGGGGGGGGGGGGGAAGAGGGAGAGGGTTTTAAACTGCATTTATACCTGACTCTGTATAGCAGTCTTGTGCCCTAGTCAGTATCTTAGTGTCTTATTTTGAACAGAAGTGTTATTAGCTACTACTTGTGCATTGCAGGAAAACAGACTTCTGAAATGTTTTCACATGCAAATTGTTTCCTTTCAGTCTTTTCTATGCCAAACAACAAACTCTTTTAGAGATGATGAAGGTGGCAACCTGTGTAGCTGTCTTAACAGATTTCTTCAGCTAAATTCAATGAAGAATGAGTTGTGTAAATTCATGTCTTGGCATTTGCCATCAACATGTTAAAGTCAGAATGAGTGAGTGTATGCATTTTGAGGATAAAGATAGCTCTTGCTGCTAAGTTTGCATATAGATGCATGGGCAGAACATGCTCAAACATTGTTAATGAAATAAAGCTGGAATACAAGAGACAACTTTCTTTGGAAAAACATGTTTTGCAACAGAGTTAGCACTTCCACTGCAGTAGTATGGTTATACTGAATGGCACTCATTGCCATGGTCAGAGGAATTTCAGACACAAAAGCAAACGAAATAGGAAAAAGGTGTTGCAAAGATTCAAAGATCTGAACACATCATCACACAAACACAACCCCCCGTGTTTGTGTGAGAATGTGTTCAGATCTCTCTAGCAATACCAGAAGTAGCAAACTGCAAAGATGTATTAGCGATGGAGAAATTCCACTTACTGAGGCTAGATGACTAGTTTTAGCAGCTCATGGCTTCTCAGGCTGTCTTGATTTCCAAACAGCTCATGCAGTGTCATATGACCTCATCCTCATAACAGTAGACGTTGCAGTGGATGACTTGGAGCTAAACGTATGTTGTGAAATTATTACATTTTAAAGGCAAGCAGCTTGTTATAGTGTCAAATTTACATGTTTTTTTTTGTGGCTGCTTTTTGTTGTTGTTTTCTTCCTACAGTTCTTGTAACTTAAGATGGGTGGTATACATAGCTTGGGAACAGGGAAATCATAGGAGTGCTGAGAAGAAAGTTGTAGCTTCCACTGGATCAGCTGGGTTTAGCACAAGATTGCTGGAAGACAAGGCATAAGAAGTTACTGGTATTTCTGACCATTTAGTTATATAGACTTTTTTATTTGCAATGCCTAAATTTGGGTTACTTAGTTTTATTGTATGAGTTGATAGATGGTTCTTTGTGACCACACCCTTACATGTGGTCTTTATAAGACAATTCAGTTCTGCTTTAAGATAAACAAAGTTGCTCTTCCTTCTTTTGTTGCTGTAAAGTTCCTGGCTTTCAGCTAGTGAAGTAATTTTCCTGTGAGCCTGGATCTTCAACTGGCTGGTTGAAGATAGCTCAGCAATGCCAACAGCTCTGCACTTGAACTGAAAATTCCTCCCATGGGGGAAATAAAAGGGTCTTTCCTCGGTAGTGCAACTGAGATGTGCCACCTGGAGAAGACAGAATTAAGGACCCTGTGGATGAGTCTTCTAGAAGACAGCTGTTTCTCCCCAGGATTCTTTGAAATGCTGCACAGGTTGAATAAAGTCTGTAATTGTTGACCAGTCAGTTGTCAGCAGCAGGGTATAATCACAACTGCCACTTGACACCAAAAAAACAGCTATGCAGAAAACTATAAGCAATTAACATATTCATCATCACACCTAAGAAATGTCAGTGACTGGTTTCATTCATTATTCTATGTATCTGAGTTGCCTTCTAGCTTGTCACCTTCAAATAATTTTTTTTTTAATAATCAAACATTGATAAAAAGATTTTAAAATGTATTACATTAGGGGGAGAAATGGGGTTGATGGTTATTCCATACATTATTTAAGGTTTAAAAATGAGAAAAATAAGACCACAGAGTTGCCAAAAACTTGCTAGCATCCTGGAAGACTGAAAAATAAACTACTTTGGAAACCCAAAGTCTTGTCTGTTCGGAAGTCATCTCCATCCCTTTTTTTGCACTAGGCAGTGCTGGCTCATTATGATGGACACAAAGAATCCTTTTGAAAGGGTGACTGAGCACTATCATGGGCTGCTGGAGAGGCTGTGGAATCTCTTTTCTTGGGGATCTTCAAAAGCTGCCTGGATGTAGTCTTGGGCAGGTGGCTGTAGGTGGCCCTGCTTGGGTGGGGGGGTTGGACCGGCTGGCCTCCAGCAGTCCTTGCCAGCCTCAGTGTTGCTGTGGTTCTGAGCTGGCTGGTATTATCCTGCAGAGGGGGAGCGGTTTGTGAAGTTAAGGCCTGAACCTGATGAAGTTAATGATTAGGTGGGTTGTTAGCTCCTCAGTCATGGAATCATTAGGGTTGGAAAAGACCACCAAGATCATCTGGTCCAACCATCCCCCTACCACCAATGTCACTCACTAAGCCATATCTCTAAGCACCACATCCAGCTCTTCCTTGAACACCCCCAGAGATGGTGACTCCACCACTTCCCTGGGCAGCCCCTTCCAGTGCCTGACTACTCCTTCTGAGAAGAAATTTCATTTCCAACCTGAACCTCCCCTGGTTCAACTTGAGGCCATTCCCTCTAGTCCTATTGCTAGTTATCTGAAAGAAGCTGACCCCCAGCTCCCCACAACTTTCTTTCAGGTAGTTTCTGCCCTCTGTCATGATCGTTGCAATGACCTAGCTATGCTGGATCCATGCACAGCTTTTATGGTTTGGAAATTCCTGAGCAAATGTGATTGGTTGTGACTGTAACCTTTTATTCAAGTTTAGGCCTCGTAGTAACTTTTTACGTTAGCCTTGAAGTGCAGGGATTTGTATATGAAACATACAACATCCAACCAGGCATGATACCTTTTTTCTGATTGAATCTGTATAATCCTGAGCAACACTTACATGGAATTCATTATGGCTAAACTTTCATATTATTGTTTTTTTTTTTCTTCATAGGAGAATAATATTAAATAGGAGGACAAATTGGAGATGCAATCTGGAGCAATATTTTATTCCTGTAAAATTGTTATCAACCTGACATTTTTACGTTTACTATAATTTTCTTAGTAATCAGGGGTTGAATATATTTTTTATTTTCATGGAAAATCTGGTGAAAATCACAATTTGCAAAACTTCACAAAGAACAAAGAAGTATTTATGGAATAACAAACCTAAATAGTATAAAAATAGACCTATTTGATCAAAAGGTTTTCAACCCTTTGCACCTTTGTATGTGCCAGCTCTAGTTGCCTCCCTCTGTAGATACCAGTACAGTTGCTTTCAGTCAGCTCTGCTTTAGAAGTCTCTGCTCTGACCCTTTCTGGTGCACACACACACAGAATACAGGCACAGCTGCATCTGCTTGGAACATGTTTGCTCATAGAAGAATGAGGCATAGATGTAAACAAAATTAAAATGGATGTATTTAGCAACGTCAGTTAGCAGCTAATAGCTCCTCAGTGCTCCCAGTAGATTTCATCAAGGAGCCAATGACTTCTCCCATAACACAACAGGAAGCTAGTGGGTTAGTTTCTTTTGGTAGCATTTCTCTGTTTTTTTTTTTTTTTTTTTTTTTTTTTTTTTTCCCCGTTATCCATGACCATAGGAACTCAGAGGAAGCATTGACCCAAGCAGTGAATGTGTGCACTTATGCTTGGGTAACTCAAGTGCCAATTACTGAGTATTACAGAGTAGCCTTTGGTTTTAGAAGTGGAAGGCAGCTTATTTGGTGACACTGAGTTTTAGACAGTGGTGTGCTCCTGTGTTCTGCCTTGTGACCTTCAGTATTGATTTGTTTTTGAGCTCACAGATCAAGTAGTTTTTCTGTGCAACACGTGATTTTAAATGTCTGATGTTTTTTTTGGTAACAAGAAGGTAGTAATTGTGTGTGTGGGGGGGTGCTTTTTTTTTTTTTTTTTTTTTTTTTGAGATCAAATATGAATATAAGCAGGGTTTTTGTTGTTGTTTTGTTGTTGATACTGTTGCACAGTGTTCCCTTCCTTAAGAAGGATTGAAGAACTTTTTTTGACCTGCAAAAGAGAAATGTTTTGGATCATGGCCTTGCCTTCTCAGTATGTCTTGTGTGTTTCTGTTCAAGAGTTGATACTGTTACTCCATCCTGGCTTTGGCACAATACAACAGCTTGGCCTTCCCTTAATTTAGTTCAAAGATATGCAGACGTGATATTGGTGTTCATCTCTCTTCATGAAAATGACAAGTACTGTTGTTTTGTTTTGTAATCTCTTCTTTCTCAGAATGGGTTAGTAAAACTTGTGAATATCAATCTTTACCTCTGTGTGTTTGTTGTTGTTGTTGTTTGTTTTGTTTTGTTTTGTTTTCCATTTCCATATGAGAGAATGAATATTCATTTTTCTTACTGTTTCGCAATAGAGTTGGGATTGCCTTTCATTGATTTTCTTACCCTGCAAAACTTTGCAAAGCAAGAGTTGCTTTGCTAACAGGACTTACCAGATCATTTGAATTTCTGAACACAGGATTACTGAAGCATGTATGCTGTATCAGCAAAAAAAAATACAAGTACTGTTTCAAAACCTGACTTGGGAAATCAGTGGTGAAACAGTGCTGCAAACAAAAGTCTCATACCTTATCCAATGAATATTTCAGTGCAGCTTGGTATTGCCTATTGGCTGTACATAATTATCTGAAAAACCTCATCGTAATAGTCCAACGGCAAATTGCTATAAAACGGCTAAGGAATTGCTAGATTTAAATGTCGCATGTAGTCTACCTGCAGGGAAGCTTAACTTTATGGAGTCATTTAGACATTGACAGCTTCAGATATGGGCAAAGCCATTCTTGAGTTATGTAGTATTTTCAAAGTAATAACACTATGCTCAAATGAGTCTGGAGTTTCCTGAAAGTCAGTTAGTCTAGTTTTATTGCTTCTGGGTATCCAAGTTAAAAATGAATATGTATGGGCTAGAAACAAATATTTTACTTTTGTATTTACAATGTTCAGGGATTTTCTGACACTTAGAAGATTAAAATGATTTGTAGCTCTCCACAGATACAGTGCACTGTATGCCTAATGTTTTCTATACAAATCTCTATTTGTACTCTAATGGTACTATACCTATAAAAAGGCAGAGTTGTTGATATTAACACTAGAACAATAGCACACCTTTCTTTCTAACAATGTTAACTAGTGTCTCAGGGATTTTCAAAATATATACATAAGGTTTACATATATCTTTATAAATCTCTGCACGTTATCTTTTCATGGGACATCTTAGAGCAAGGATAAATTCACCTAATAATTGTGTGCCTTCAACTCTGGACAGCAAATAGATTGGTGGAAAAAAATATGTGCTAAATATGTATTTTTCATCTCCCCATCTGTGATAAACAATTTTGCTTTAAACACATGCGAATAGCAGAACACTATGAAATCAGTAATATATTTTTCCAGAATGGGTCTTCCTAAATATAGCTACAGTGCCATACTTAGTTTAATAAGTTGATTTCTCAGTACATATACTATACCACAAATGATGATAGAAGAGTCACAGATAGAGTGCACAGTCAACCATGTGCACTGAATCAACATGCTAAAGATGTGATTGGGAAATAACATCCATGTAAGTTGAAAGCCAAAAGCCTTATAAATCCTTTTGTATGCATATAAAATATTTTCCATAGGAATTTCCTAATAAATCTAATACAATGTTTATTATCTAGCATTTCTTCATTTAAGCTGCAACTCTCAAAAGATCTTTAATTGCAGTGCTACAACCACAGATACCAGAGGAGTTTCACTATAGTCTAGATTGTATGATTCAAAATCCTTTCTGTTTGTTGAGTTAGCAGGGCCAGGTAGCTATATTCACATATCTCAAGAGGAGAAAGATAGTAACCAAGGCCCTAGTAACTGAGATCCCTTCATTTTTTGCAAATATCTACATTGTGTAGATGGAAATGAAAATGCTGTAGGATGAAGCTTGCAGTGCTGAAGTGTTGGTAAACTGTTGGTCATGTTGCTGAGCACATTAGGTATGTGAAAGTGAAACGTGATCTGTGATAATCTATGGGTCCTTCTGTCCAGAGACCCATGAGCAATTACTGTCTGATCTTCTGCTAGCTGAGTACATATGCCTGTTGAGTCCTGAAGTTGTCTGGTTCCTCTAAGAGATAGCTGGGCTAAAATTTTGTGTCCATGTGATAAGTTGCCACTTAACTTCCCTGAAAGATCCAAAGGAAAGGCAGATGTGATTTGAGCTAGTTCTTCTAGAAGAATTTAATGAGTCAGCAGATGACTTCAACACATACATGGGCTCTTGGCTCTTCTGGATGTATTCTGAAAACTTCCCGATTTTCCTGATTTTTCCTGATTTTGAAAACTTTCCTGATTTTCCTCTCAGTATAAAACCAAAATGAAACACAAACTAATACAAACGAGACTGAATCAGGTGCCAGGGCTGATAGGATGGAGTTTCCAGAAGGCATGACTTGAAGAAGCAATTTAAGCTGGGCAAGCTAGTATGGGAAAATTAGTAAGTCTGCCTCAGTTATGTATCTTGGCTTGATGGGAAGGAGATTGAGTAAGCAAGTGGGATGCTAGACTTTATGAACAGATTCAGAACACGTGAGAGCTGAACCAAACTGCTACAAGTGAGAACCTAGAGAGCTCTCTTTGGGATATTTTTGATAGGTATACTATAGATATATTCTTACATTACTTTTTATAATCAAATTATGGCCAACAAAAGGGAACGATGGCAAAATCACTGATTGCATGTACTAGATACTTTTGAAATTGCTTAATGGGACATTTAATTGCCTTCTTCTGTTTGTCTTTCATTCATCATTGTGTGGCCTTTATCAACAAAGAGAGGGCATCTTCTCATCAAATTATTTGAAGTTACCCTTATAGTAGCAAGGGCAAGCTGCAATGTAAGTCTTTGAAACAATCTTGTGAGGGTAATGCCATTCTTGAAGTCTTTCTGAACATTTTTATTCATTTTCAGTTGATAGTGCAGACAAAGGTTCAGAAAATGATAGGCAGAGCAAAGTTCCACATGCTTCAGTATCCTGCTTGCCACGGTAGGCATTAACAGGTTCATAACAAAGGATTTAATATGAGGCAAATGTATTTCTTTTCAGTGATCTTTCATATTCTAGTGGTATGTACTCAGATGCTTCCAGACCTTTAATAGTCCTGTACGAGTTTTACCTCTGTTAGTCTAGCTCTGTTTTGAACCCCTTATTAACAACCAGGTTCTACTGTAAGATCGATTACAGAGTTCCCTGTCTTAACCAACTTTTTTTTTCCTTTTGTTTTGGACTGTTCCCCTCTGTGCCCCAACGTTTATTGACTCCTAATACTTGGGTTGGAAAACACAGGGAACAACAGACACATATTTGACCTCTCCACTTATAATTTTGTATTCCTTTATCATTTCCCAGTCATGTATTTTGTTAATCTCAAGAAACCTCATCTATTCATAGCTTTTATCATCATTGCTTGACCTTTACCCTCAGAGAGAAAAGGATCAGAAATACACATAATATTCAAGGCTTGGTGTACAATGGATCACAGTGATATAATGGCATTTTCTGTATTTTATTATTTCTAATAACTTTCAATGTATTTTCACCTCTACTGAACTTAGGTTTTCTGTTCATTTAACTGCATATTATAACTCAAATAAATTTCTCATGCCTGGCATTTCATAGGCTTCAAGGACATGATTGCAAAGATAAAACTAAGATTTTTTTTTCAGTGTGCATAACTGCATTTATCTACACTGAATCTTGGCATCCTATTTTTGTCCAACTAATATCATTCATGTCATTCCTACAGCTCTTTACAATCAGATCTTATCTTTTCTTTCCTGATTGATTTGTATTGGTAACAACCTTTGTAACCTCCCTGGTATTTCCATATCAACTATGAACTTAATATAGAGCACATGTTGTGGTGATTCCACAGGTGACTTTCATGTGTCATGGAAAATGAAAATTTGTACTGTCTTTTATATTCCAGCTGCAGTTTAATCCTTGTGAAGGCTTGTTATTCCTTGGGTGTTTGGCATTTTCAAGAATCCTTTTTGATGAATTATGCTGAAAATGTGTTGGAAATC
Organism: Aythya ferina; assembly: GCF_964211825.1. Taxonomy (NCBI): domain Eukaryota; kingdom Metazoa; phylum Chordata; class Aves; order Anseriformes; family Anatidae; genus Aythya; species Aythya ferina. The sequence continues at coordinate 78,764,691 of NC_140297.1, read as the reverse complement.
CAAGTAGAGTGTAACAAGTAGCTTTCCCTTATATGTATACAAGTATACATACATTTGCAAGAAACTCAATCAGGTCTTTGTCTTAAAGAAAGATATGTTGACTCTTTTTGTGTTATGTCTGTTTTCTAAATTCTGCTCTACATTATAGTTTCTAACAATTTGTCAAGTGAAGGAATTGTCCAGAAGTTCCAGAGTAGTCCTTGGAAAAAGGTGCTTTTAAGCTCAGATTGTTCTACAAGTGTCAAACAGATATGTAAAGAAGCAGTTATCACTCCTCATCACTCTATCATCTTTTTATTTCTTTTTTTTTTTTTTAATTTTATTTTGTCCTTTTTATTCCTTGCCATATTGTGCATATATTTGTCTTGAGCTCTCAAAAGTAACAAGAGGCCAACTTGGTTCGTTACATGTACATGTATACTGAAAACAAGCAAAAGCAGAAAAGCTGAAGGGGGGCAAAAAAAGAATCCAAGCAAAAATGCCTAAGCTCACAGCTCTAGTAATACTGTGAAGACGGTTATCAGCAGACCAAGGCTTATGTTCTAGATATAGACTTGGAAAGCAAAAAAGGAATTCTCTCTTATTTCGGGTGTCTCAAATTTGAAGCTGACCTAAATAAAGCTAACTTTGTGGTCATCGGCAAATAAATTTTCAAATCCCAGTTGTCATATCCACCATTCTGTGCGACCTTGCATGAGAAAATGTCGCCTTCTCTGTACCATTCCATGAAGATATTGAGAAGAGCCTTGTGCTAGGAAGGGCCCAGTTAATGTATTGTGCTGCCCTTGGCTAAAGCTTAAGGCCATGTGCTCAGTGTACAGCCTCTGCTGCCTAACTTCTGTCTGCTTACCACCTTTTCACTGCCTTACCATACTTTCCTGCATTCCTATTTCATTGTTTTCTCTTTACTATGGATTTGGTATATTCACTCCAAACAACTGGGAGCTTGCGACCAGAAACTTCATGCACTGTCATCAACAGCATGACAGCCATGATGGTGCTTGCGCAGTTTGTGTTTGTGATGCTTATTTATTCTTTTTTTTTTTTTTTTTTTTTTTTTTTTTTTTGCCTCTCTTGTATGTTTTGCTGTCCTTTGTCTTCAAGGCAGCAGGATCATTATTTTCAGGAGAAATCCAGCTTGTTTCAGCATACTTCTTTGACTCAAATAGGACAGTTGTTTTCATCTTTAGATCTACCTAATGTGCCGTCAAACTGCTTTTCCCTCTGCAATCTCTCTGAAGTAGTGAGGGGAAAGAAAGCAAAAGATATTGTCAAAATTAAGTCCTGAATACTTTGTATTTCAAGCTTTAATTGTTTTTCCCATTTGTGTTCTACTTCAGACAAGAACCAGTCCAGCTGGGACCTGTATTCAGAACCCTGAATCTTGTTGAAGAGTTCAGTCTTGTGCAATGACAAAGCTATCTCTGAATTTTTGTGTGATGCCCTGGGCCAAACTATTCCATCAAAGCCTGCACCATTCCTCACTCTTCTTTCTTCTGGGCAGGTATCCCACTTCGCTGTCAAGAAACAAATGTTTAGAGGCCAGCTGCCTTCAGTAGCTGCTGTTGACTTAGATTTGACTCCGTCACCCGTTTAGAACAGAAGCTATTTAAAATAGGAAGCAATAGTCTATAAAGTAAATATGCCATGGAGGTGGCCTAGATTTCATATCCTGAAGCATTCTCTGATAGTAAATTTAATGAGTAAGTAGGCAAAGACTTCAGTTTTGCAGCTCAGTTTCTAGAATGCATATGTGGGACTGAGGGGGACTGTCCAGAAAAAGATGACTTTTATGGTGTCAAAGCTCTGTTTTGACTGGTGAGCACAGCAGGTCTTTACCATGTTAATCCTCTGCACACCCCATATGCGACAGCAGTGTTGCACCACCACTTGGTGTTGTGAGAATTGTAGAAAAGTCTCAGTGAATTTATAACCTAATTAGTGAAAGACAGGCCAGGATTGTAGATACAACAAGCAGAAACAGGAGGAGAGGGAGGATGAAAGAAACCACAGCAAGAGCATTTTTTCTTTCTTTTTTTTTTTAATTATTATTATTATTATTTTTTATATCTAGACATTTAAATTCTGAGAAAAATAGCAGCTTATGTGCTAGAGTGACTATAAGCATCTGTTCTGCTAATTGTACTTCTTTCCATGTGTGCTGGTGCTAACAGTACTGCATTGGAAATATCAGAGGTAGAAGTAGGAATGTCAGAAAAAATACTACTTTCAATTTTCTTCACTTTCAACGAGGAATCTGCAGCAAATTATCACAAAATGCCTTGCCAATTGCTTCAGTGACAGAAGGATGCCATCTCAACCTACATGGTCTATGCAAGTATGTGTTACTGTTTTGTTGGGTGTTTTCTCTGTCCAGTGTTTATATATTACAAGAACATGGATAAATTCATATTTTACAGGATTTTTTCCTCTCCAACTGGGATTTTCTTAGACATGTACTGATATGTATTATGGTAGTCATTCAAAACTATAAATGCATTTGTTTTCAAAGCTCTGTGATACAGAAAAAAATGTACTCTCCATTTTCTGGGTGGTGAACAGATGCAGACAGATGACAAAAGGGCTGCTTGGTGTCAGAGGAAATCTGGATGTGCAGCAGGGAATATGCTCAGTAGACTGTGCTACCCTAACCACTTGTCTACTGGTATTTTTCTCCTGTGTATGATGAATACAAATGCAAACGTGGCTGAACTGGACCAAAAATCTATTTGATTACCTTGACAGTGTGCAGTAGAAGGCAGTGTGTGGAGTTGGGTACGCAGTACTCAGTACTGTGTACTTTCCCAGTCCTTAGTTGCTTGTGGCTCAGTGTTTGTGGTTTTGAGCCAGAGAATGAATCTTTGTGTTTGATACCACTCTGGAGTTACTCTAATTAACAGTCGAGCACTTGGAATATTCTCTAGAGATGAATTACAAAGTTAAATATGCATTATTGTTTTGGACCAGGCACCTTCTTCAGTTGTATCTGATACTCCCTAGTATCAGATGATGTGATATTATGAGTAATAATTTCATATTCACCTTCTGTAGGTGGGTTATCATTCTATTAATATCTATAATAAGTTTCCTTGGTTGCCCCTTTTCCAGTTGGTTCTTGTCTGTGCAATTCTGCGCAAGCAATTACTGTTGCTCTTCTGTTCCTGCTCCAGTCCAACTGTATCTTTCTTGAGACAGGGAGGTCAGTAATGCATTCAGTATGCAAAATGTAGTCACACTGTGGGTTTATATTGTTAATGTATGCTTTTTTTAATGCTTCATTTCTTTCTAAATAATCCCTATCAATATGTTTTTTTTTTTTATTATTTTCTTTCTTTCTCCTCAAATAATCAAATACAGGAGAAACAAGAAAGCAGCTCTCTCCCCAGGTCTTTGGATACATTTTTCATTAAAAAACGTTCATGATACTTCGAGGAAAATTATTATTATTATTGTTTTTATTCTTGAAGAGCTATGTAGGAACTAGAATTTTCACATCAGGAAAAATGATTATTTTTATTTAAGTTAGACTAATGGAAGACATAAAGACATAGAGTAATTTCCCTCAAAATGAAAATTTCGAACCATCCATTTTTTTTTTCTAAAATCTTCCGTCAATCCTCCTGCATAGTCACTGCATGAATTGAATGCAAGTCTGTACCTTAGAACAGGCAAACTTTCAGAGGGGTCAAGATTGGGAAGTCACACTAGCATGCACTAGAAAGCTCAACTGAAATTGGCTTGTTCTGATAGAACACTTCCCCCTTAATATTCACTATTTTTTAAAATAAAATATTTGCTGGGAAAATGCTATACAGTATTTTTACTGAGTACTGTAACAGTATTTAAATATATTTTTAATGCTCAAAACACTATATCCTGCCGCTTTGTGCAATGCAGGAAAAATTAACTAGCTCAGGAACCAAAGTGAAGTTGCTCCTAATCAGTTATGCTACCCTGACATTGTCCTGATGTGCACTTTCTACAAACTGATAATTAGTATCTGTGCACCTACTAGCTAGCTAAAGGTTGGCTGAGGATTTCTGTAACAGCTGTATCATGATGCATTTTATTTTTCTGAACTTCCAAAAATAGAGCTCTGCTTGGCTTTTCAGCTCTGCGCCTCTTTTGGAGCTCACTTTTATGCTCAAAGGCGTTGCCTGAATATCATTGTGCTTTCTGAATTCTAGCTTTGTTTCTGTTCCCTCAATGCACTCAGCTCTCAGGTCTCCTAGGAATTCCAGAAATGTTTTTTCATATTTTTGTTTACTTTTTAAATCATAAGCGTAAGTAGTGAAAAGAAAAAACAAACAAAAAAAAAGCCCTTATGTCTGTATAGTGCCTGTCACTTAAGATGTTTCCAGGGTACAGAGAAGTATATTGGAATCAATACAGCTGTTCCTGCTACTTACCCACTGTATGCCCATTAATGCCTTTGTTTTTCTCCCCATCTGCATCTTTCCTATTTTAGGTGCATAAAGATGACTGCCCTGCTCAGTTACTGGCTTAGAATCTCTTTGAGATAATCAGATGAAAGGTGACACCGAAGAAGAAAGGATCAGTATTATTAGCAGGAGTGTTGTAATTAGTTCAGTATCACTGCTATGAAAGCTTTAAATTGTTCTTGTAGTAGGAGTTGCAGTTCCATATAGTTACAAATTAAGTGCAACTAGTGTTGTCTGTGGCAATTGTGTCCCTTTGATCAATGAACAGACGAAACATAATACACATGATCTAGATGCTATTTGGGAAAATGCTGACGTTCTCAAAAATGAGATGATTACCAAAATGTCATGTACTGTACCTATTGTTCTAAATTCTTTGCAAAGATTTTTACTAAAAGTTAACCACATTTTCCAGCTTATTATTCTCAGATAACTGATACCAAGCTATGAAAAATTGCCCAATTTATCTTAACACAAAAATGCCAATATAGTATGCAATTTTGATTCATCTACTCGTGCACATAACCTGGTAGATCCTGTTAAGGACTAAATTTATACTATGTTAATCATTAACCATGATTTTACATTTTAAGGTAGTAATAGCTTTTGTGTCTTATGTGTATGAATATTGTGTAATATAGTAGGTATGCATGACTGGTTTTTGCCAAACACTGAGTCAGACAAAATGTCTAATGAATGGAAATATTTTTCTTTATACAGCATCTTGATCATGATGCAGATCATCAGCCTAGCTGCAATTAATGATGGGAGTCTGTCAGAACAGCTTTTGTGCTATGAAAGCTTTTTGAAATTTGCAAATATTTTTGGATAGTTATCAATCTAAGTGGCAAAGATGGAGTTGAAAACAAACAAAAATAACAATAAACAAAACCTACACATCTCTTGGGGCATTTCAACCTGATCTGCTGCTGCAGCCTTCTGCCCAAATAGGATCACTGCATGGAAATATGTTAAATGTTAATGTATTTTGATGGCTTTTAATGTCAGAGGTAACAAATATTGTTACTTGAATAGCAATAGTGGAGGAAAATTCAGGTATTTTTTAAGGTATTCTTGTAATCTAGTTCAGGTGATAACAAGCGTAGAGGAGTTTATTAGAAGTATTTTCAAAAAAGGTCTTGAATTACTAGGAAACATCTGAAATGCTATGACGTTCTTTTTTTTTTTTTTTTTTTTTTTTTAAAGTATTTGATAAGCTTGCTTTCTCTGTTATACAGCTTTAGCCTTCTATTTCTGTCCTTAATGTTAACTCTGTTTTTCTTTTATTTTGTCTTTTGAAGTCAATGCTAATCACAGCCCAGGCAGGCATGTGCAAGCTTGTTTCAAGCTACTAGTTAGTGATTTAGAGTTTAGTGTACTGTAGTGTACTTCACAAACTCTCCCAGCTCAATAATTGGTAACTGAAATTCTTACTTTTATAGGGAGATTGAGATAGGGATCCAAGGTTTCAAGTTTTTTTGTTTGTTTGTTTTGTTTTGTTATGTTTGTTTTGTTTTGTTTTTTACTCTGTATGGAGAATTATTTCCTTCTGTTCAGCAGGACCTTGATGACAGAGGGAAATCCTATAATTGTGAAAGGGATAGTTAGTTAATAGTCAATATATATCAGTAGTTTATGTAGGCTATAGAAGAAGCTATTAATTGGTTTATTCTAATACTCACCCACCTCCACCTTCCCAGTAGTATTTAATATGGTTTTACTTCCTGCATCCTAGCAAGCCTTGTTCTCCGATGTATGTTGAGCTTTTAGTATGTCTTTGCTAGCCAAGGTCAACACCATGTCCAGATGACAATTTCCAAAACTATCATAACATGTGCTGGTTATGAAAATCAGGCATTTCAACAGCAGAAAATTAGAGCTCATCACTTTTCCTGGCTGAAGTGTCTTCTGTCAGACCTCATACTTCATTGTATAGTCAAAGCACATTTCCGTCTATGTAGGACAATCTGTTGCTGGAATAAATGTAATCAGCTGTCCAATGAACTCTATATAGAAAATAAATTTTGTCTCAATTAAGCCACAAAATAGAAATTTTCTTGGATTCTGTCATCCTGTCAAACAAACATAATGAATACAGCCACTCTGTCACTTTGTCCATGAAACAGATTGAGGTATTATGCTATAAGCATTGTTGAAAAAGTGAAAGATTTTTCTCCTTCTAACATGGCAGACATTAATGAAGGTCATTCTGAGGATAATGTGTTAATCTGGCAAGTAGTACCCATAAAGATTTTTTTTTATTGATCATATAGAGTATAAATAGCATAATTTGCTGGTCAGCAGCCTACATAACATTGAACCTAAATGTAGTATGTTTCACCCAAACTCTAATAATTTTACGTATTTAAAATACTTAGCTTAATCTGAGTTGCAGGTATGATTTTGAATGAATCATAGGAAGTCTTTTTGCTTAAACTTATCAAGTATGGATGTCATGACACTGGCATAAATACTCTGTGGATTGGTATTTCCAATAATGCCTTTAAAGAGCCATTTTTACAGTATTTTGCTTAGCTTCTTGCTACATTTCTTAGAAGAATGCTAACTATGTATGTAATTGGTGATGTCTAAAATGTTAAATTCAATGCAAATGAGTAAACAAGTATTGAATTATAAATTATTACAAATTATTACTTTTTCATTTTTTTTTATTATGAAAGTTTTTTGTTTTTTTTTTTTTTTCCAGAAATGCAAACTTGTCAACTTCTGTTCCACTTCTTAAATTCTATTAAAAATATTATTTTCTGTTACTGTGTTTTCTTATGAAATATGAATAATCAGGGTTCCAACTCCTTCCATGTCTGATGTTGTAGATACTTGGGACATCTTCAATCTTGAGAAACAGTAAGATAAAAGTTTTCTGTTAGTAGGAAGCAAAAACAACCTGTTTGGATATGAATGTTTTGTATCATTTCACAAGCTTTGTTGTTTATATTTATGCATAACTCTGTCTTGTTATACAGTGTTGTGCAAAAACAACTTCTTACCGTCAAATTGTGTTTAAACTGTAGTCTGTTGAAACTTCATCAAAATTATTTTTACTGTTTCTTGGTATCTCAACAGCATTCTGAAATTTGTTTTGCTTGTTCTGAAACTTGTGGTAGTAAGTACAGGTGTCCTTGAGTAATGGTGAAATATCAGCTACCTTTGTGGAATGGAGAAATAAAAGGTAGGAAGAAAATAAAATGAGAATGTTATCACTGAAATAGTATAAATGTATGTTGTAAGATTGCCCATTATATTCCTTTGAATATAGGTAAATCTGTCTGTGCTGTTCCTTCTCACAGCAAGTTTTTCTTGTAATAGCAGTGGATTGTTCTCAAACATCATATGAATTGCAGTCTTTGTAGCAAAGGCATCCTTTAGTTCATAAGATCTCAAGTGTGTAGACTTTCTGACAGCACATGCATGTGCAGGATAGAAAGCCATTCTTCTGAGAGTGCACTGTGAACTAAGGCACATTATTACAGTTTCTAAAACTTTGATTTACATTTCCATTCATTTGTTGTTAAAAGTATGTATATTTCTTGCCGCAAGCCAAAACTCAAATTCAGTTCAAAAGTACAGGTAGATAAAGAGACGCTGTTAATCTCTAAGCAATGTTTCTGAGCAGAAATAACAATGTCACAAATTGTAGAAGACCTCAGAGTGACTTCTTCATTTGACTGAAAAAGCAGAGAAGAGATGACACTCATAGGACTGCAGTGAGCAACTTGAGCTACTCCATATAGTCTGAAGCTATGATTAGTTACAAATGAGTCACCTGAAGGATATAATAACATGTCCTGTTAGACATGTTGCAGACATCTGTACAAAAGGAGGCCCAGAATATTTTCTAGGCACATCTATGTTTGGAGTTGTATTTCCCTGGCCAGGTCTTAGAACAGTATCACGATCTATGGCTAGAAATCCTAAAGACAAACTTTTGTTTTTGAATTCTAACCACATCAATGAGGCAGTTATATAATTGTAGTAATTTCAGACAGTAGAATTATGAAATGCATTTAGGATTAGTAAACAGAACTTTTAAAAAATGGATCTGTTTTTCTATCCTTACAGCGTTGATATTTTCATTTCACATTTTATAACTAAGTCTAGAAGGACTTGTCTAAAATCAGATGCACATGGAGAGAGAATTCACTTTTAAAATATATGATTTAGACATAGAACTGCAAAAGTCTGCTCTGTCTTGGTGCAGGTAAACATCATTAGGGTTATTGTTTTTGAGTGAAGATCTAAAAGTACATGGTGTAACTATGAGTAAGTGATATATTTTCTTATTAATTTAGCTAAGGCTTTGCTAGCATGATCAAGGAAGTTTCATTAGGCATTTTAATTAACTCAGGATTCAGAGGGATTTGAGGATTTTCAGCATTAGTCTACCTCCCTGTCTCTGTAGAAACAGTATCTTTTATTGTGTTTGTCCTATAAAAAGGAAGATCTAATCCCCCTTGAATTTTCTTATTTGCTTATCATGAGTGTTAACATGTTCTTTAGAATTATGTGACTCCATTTCACTTTCAGAAACACTTTGAAAGCAGGTAAGAAAATTAAGGCCCTTCACTGTTCATGAAGATGGTTATACTGCAACAATTACATATTAGTAATAGTAATTTGTATTACAGTAGCACCGGGAGGCCCTTTCTGAAATCCATGCTTTTTTGTGCTAAGCATGGTACCAAAATACAAAGGATGGTTCTCGCCCTTAGGTGCTTTCAGTCTCAAAACATATGACTGACAAAGGCTAGAAGAAATAGAGAATTAATGTAGCAGATTTCACAGATAGAAAACTAGCACAGAAAGGCTTACATCTCTCTCTCTCTTTTTTTTTTTTTTTTTTTTTTTTTAATTTTCAATTGTTTTATTTTTTCTGGTTGTTATGGCTTTTTCCTGACAGTTTTCCTGCTATGATTTAAGGTATAAATTTAAACTGAGATAGTTTAATCAGTAATCAGTTTAGAATCTCTGTAAACAGCTATAATAAAATAACTAGCTTATTTCAGTTGTGTTTCAGCTTAGTGCAAGTCATTTGGAAACAGATAACAATACCCAAATAAGCTGCTTTTTTATTCCCAAAGCATAATGGCCAGACAAAATTTGCATTTACTTAAAATCTATTTTAATGATAAAATTCCCATGAACACATGCCTTAAATAGCTTTATGTAGTCTCATAAATATTATGAAGGCACAGTGGTGACTTTGGCCTGGGCTGGTTTATTGTGAGACCTTCTTTTGCTTCATACCTCCCCTCTTCACTATCAAGATAACTTTTTGAATTGAAATCAAAGTCTGTTCCATCATCTGAAACTGTCAAAAAGATTGCTTAGTGGACTAGCCCATCCATTGCTATGTGACATCTTCTCAGATTCTCATTTGAACTGCTGATTAAATTATTTCAACTTCTTACAAAGTTAATAGGGATGAACTCAATAGGATTGATTTCAGTGGGACTGCTGGCACAGTGAGATGCTATTTAGGCATGAGAAAAGTTGTGTTCAGAGACTGTTGTAAAACTTAGAATTGAGCAAAAATCGCAGCTCCTTTTTAAGGAGGACTGCCAATATTTTAGATATTTTTTTCAATCTGAGCAGAAAAATAAATCCATAAATAGCTACCACCATCAAAACTTTTGAGGGATTAGAAACTTCCAAGACACTGTGAATTTGTTTGATTTTTGACATGTTATGTTGTGCAATTGTAGTTGTCCCTCTGTGTACATAAGGGCCTGGTCATGTGGTGAGAGATCCCAGCCTGCCTGAATCATTGAAAGAAAAAAAGTCTACCTTTAAAATGTCATTCACACAAAATCTGGATGTGATGTTGAGCCAAGGCAGAAATGACCAATTTTCTCAAATGGAAGTAAACATCACTAAAGGCAAGACCTGCATCCAATGATTGTAATTGCGCAGAATCTGTGCTTTCTGTCATGCAGATAGCAAAAAGATAAGGGAAAAGTTCTCTTCCTGCTAAAAGAACATTCACTTAATTGGCAATAGCACAACATGATGAACTTCTACCAGCTGATTAGAAATGTGACATTTTATTTGAGGGTTAATTTGGGGTATATGACCAAGACTTTATAAATGATTACCACCCATTGCCTTTATATGTTGCCAGACAGGAGAAGGCTGTCCTCAGAGTATTCTCTGATACCCTCAAGATACTAACCATTAGCTAAGTAGTACATATTTTGAATATCCATGTTGATATCTCCAATCAAAGAGTGAAACTTAGTTTAAAACAAAACCCTTGTTGTCTTTTTCTTGGAGGCATATGTTCTCTGGATCTAGATGTGGGGGGTTCAGTCTTTCTATTTGACCTTACTAGTGGCTTTTACTAATACTTTCAAGTTAGTGTTACTGTTTTAGAAAGAACTTTTCAGGCCTTCTTGCAGTGTGTCTGATGTCAATAGCTACTAACAGACAAGAGATTTTAAATTTTACTAATTTGAGTTATATTTTGGGCAAAAATACCACAAGACCTATAGGTTGTGACATAATTAAAAAATATGATATTTACACTGTCTTGAGAAGCTAGAGTATGAGAGGCTCATAGCCCATCCAATGAGACTTTGCTAAATTTCTAAAAAGAGGCTGCACAGACTTTGGTAAATGAACTCTGGAATTGTTCAAAGGTTTTTCCATTTTTCTGCAGTTACAATTTCAGACCTTCTGATGATTGTTGCTTGCCTGTCTTTGTTCTGACTGAAGTCTCTCCTGCTCACTTTCTTCTCCATTCTGTGGGCCTCTCTCTTCTTTTTCATAGAATCATAGGAGTATAGTAGAATCTGCTTGATTGGAAGGGACAAAAAAAAAATAAATCTGATGAAGACAGCGACTTTAAAGACACTCCGTGACAGAGTCCTTCCCCAGCTTTCCTGTAGGACCCCTTTAGGAATGCTGTAATGAGATCTCCTTGGAGCCTACTATTCTCCAGGCTGAACAACCTCAACTCCCTCAGCCTGCCCTTAGGAGAGGTGCTCCAGCCTCTGATCATCTGATCATCCTCATGGCACTCCTCAGGACTCCAATAGGTCCACGTTGTGGACCCCCAGAGCAGACCACAGGACTCCAGCTGGGGTCTTAGGAAAGCAAATCAGAGGGGAAGAATCACTTCCCTTAGCCTGCCAGCCATGCTGCTTTTGATGCAGCTCAGGGTATGGTTGGATTTTTGGGATGCGAAGGCATTGTGCCAGCTCATGTTGAGCTTTGCATCAACCAACATCCCCAGGTCCTTCAGGGCTGCTCTCAATCCATTCTCCACCCAACTTGTATTTGTTCTTGGGATTGCCCTGGCCCAGATGCAGGACCTTGCACTTGGCCTTGTTGAACCTCATGAGGTTTGCACAGGCCCATCTCTCAAGCATGTCCCAGTCCCTCTGGCTGGCATCTCCCTGTTGTGTCAACCACACCACACAGCTTGGTGTCATCTTCAGGCTTGTTCCAGCTGGCTAAAAAGATAATGAAAAGGCATTTCCCCACACCCCACCCTGCCCCAACCCCCCAAGCTATTATAAAATAGCTTTTTTTAGAATTAAAAAAAAATATATAAAAATGTTAATCTTCCTTGTACTTTTAAACTTTCAAGTGCACTCATCTGTGTGTCTCCCACTCTTCTTTTGATCTGCCCCTTTCCCAGTACTTGCTTTGTCTTTCCCTTCATATTTCCATGCTGTACGTTCTAGCCTATGTGATTTTTCTCTTGCGTGATACACATCCTTATAAACTAGCCTTGTATTTAGGGAACTCTTTTAATTTCTGTTTCAGAAAGAATTTTAGTTAAAATGAGTACCTATGAGTTGTCTGAATGACTGTGTTGTGATGAACAGAGGATAAACCTTCTAAAATAGGATGGTTAATCTCTGGATGGTAATTTACCGTAGTTACAAATTACCATGAATTGTCCAGACGATTGATCTGTGCAGCTGTGTCCTCAGGTAAAATGTATGTATAGTTCAGTAAGGGCTTCAAAGGACTTTGGAGTGGAGGATATAGACCCATAATAATAACAATACTTCCTAGAATGCATTAAAGTTCTGTATTTCTTTCATCTGCTACATATAAGGATCAAGATCTATAAAAATGAGACCAATCATGGAGAGAAGTTTACCAATGTATGCCAGAAATCTTAGAAGACTTGTTTGAAACTCCTACTGGAATCATGACTTTTCTACAGCACAGTCTCTAGGTATGGTAGCAGTCACTTTATAAGCATTACTTTTGAGAAAATTACCTCAAATCATTCAGGGCCCATACAATAGTGTGTGTGTAGGGATGTGAGTTACTTTCTCTCTGGCTTTTGCAACAAGGAAGTGCACAGGGGACTAAGCAACATCCCTCATTCAATAATGCTTCTGTGACTTTAAGACCAATGCATGTACAGTACAGACAACAGACAGAGCCAGCAAAGTGTGCCAATGCCTTATCTTTTTGATAAGCTCATCCTGGATGTGATGAAGTGCATTCAACAAGAAAGAACAGTAAAGATAAAGATGAAGTGTTACTACTTTTTGAGTTTTGCAAATCCCTTGACATGGGAGTGTGGAAACAGAAAAGAAATTATTTTCTTTTTTTAAGTGCAGGACATTTTTATCTGCCTGTGGAAAAAGATTACTTTTATATCTGGATCCAGTGTACTTCATAAAGTAGTGTAAAATCAATGATTTAAAGATGTGCATTGTTCCTAAAGTATTCTGTAAATATTTTGTTGCAAATATGTGTATTAAACTGTATCAGGTATAGGATGAAAGGCAACTTTGTTGTTTCCTCTTTGTGGTCAGCGTTAGAGTAATGTACAGCTCAATAGCACAGAAGACATTCAGACTGATTTCTGTTCCTTATTGTAACAAAATAGAAAAACATCAAAACATATAACAACAATATGATGTGCAGAAAGAGCAGTAGATAATTTATCAATTACCTGAATTTCTGAGTGAAGCTCAGTTAAACTTTTAGAAACATAAATCACATCTGTCAAAATAAAGTAGGTCTCTGCAAATATTTGCTTTCCTTTAAGCCTCAATTTTAATTTGTTTCTAATGATGATCGTCTCTTTGATAGATGATGTAGGGCATGAGTCATAAATACATTTTGCAGTAATCTGAGTATTTGTCCTTGAGATATTGCAGCATGGCTAATAGAAAAGTAAGGAATGGAGAAAAAATATTGCCCATATTCTCTGTCAAAGCTGTCATTTGGACCTGGTGCTTACAGCAGGGGCCTCTGGCTGCTGCTGTTCGTAATATAACTAGCTGAAAAGACTGATACCAACCTTCATGTGAATAAAACAGCTTTTCTTCTGGGAAATTATTGGAATGTGTTTGATCATTAAAGAGGAAACATCTAGACTGTTTCATGCTCGTGATGTAGAAATACGGGCCATGTTGTGCAAAACCTATATTTTTTTTAGTTGGATCCACAATAGAAACAAGGGCTGCATATCAGGACTTGCAACCACAATTTAGGTATTAACTTATCTTGTGGTCAAAATTAATTTCAGTATATTAAGTTATGAAATTAAGTTTCATAATTAAGTTAGAAATGAAGTTTCTTGGAAGTAAATCAAAGGGAAAGTGAGGCAGTTAATAAGATGTTCCACACTGTTTCCTATCAGTAACTACTGTTAATATATTCTGCTACATTGTGTTGAGTAAAAAATATATTATTGGAAATTTATTTATTTTCCATAATGTAAAAGAATGAAATTTCCAGTAGAGGGAGATGGTTAATAAAGATCTAAGTAATAAGAATGTTATAAAAAGCACAGAAAAAGTTAGAATGTGCAACTGAATATCCAGCAGATGGAGCTTCTTACCTCTAAAATGTTTCATTCTCTGAGTAAATTTAAGTTAAGGTGGCTGTTCAGACATGGTCCAAAACTCAATATAAGTCATGGCAAAGATTGTATCAAAGCTAGCTAAGACACAGCATGATTAAAGCGCTTAAGCTGTTTATAAAAAAGCTTGTTACATGCTGTAACATCCCTCAGTGAGGCAGCCAATAATGCAAAAGTGTATCAGGCTAGAAAATATTAGACAAGTGGAGGCTAGTGTAGTTTTCCCTCTGATTTGTTTGTGCATGTAGATTTCTATTTCAAAGGCTAAATGGTAATCCTTTTTACTTCCTGCAGACTTTAGTACCAGGGAGTGCCAAGTCATATTTTGTAGATTTCAGAATAGCATCACAAATACAGAGTTGAATATAAGTTAGAGAAATGTTTTCATAGAGTTCTCATGTAATTAATTAGCCTTGACTTCATGTGAGGTACTTGTATTTGGAGGAGGGGCTATGTCAGTGAAACTCTTATGAAACAACTATAATTAGGAGTTACATTTTTGAGGAAAACTAGGGAGAACAAGATGAGAATAGATTAATATGTCTATATTTCTGTTATAGAATGGTATTTGAACTAACCTTGAACATGATAGCTTTGATGAAATCAGACTGCTACCTTGGTTTTATATATAGTCTGCTTTTCTGGAGAGCTTGAATGGTGGTGTTATAGAAAACTTACTTGGTGGAGAAATAAATGCTTTTGGAAAGATGGGCTTTGCAAACCAAGGGAGGGTGGTTATTGCACTTTCTTATTTATATTCTAGGGGCATATTCAATCATTCCCTCTGCAGTATTTTGGATTCAGCTTCTGATACTTGAAAAGATACCTAAAACTCAGCCTGCATTGAAAGAATTCCACATGGGATAGGCATAAAGGTGAAGACCAGATTCATGTATCTGTGTCAGTCATGCCCAGATATTGGTAAGTATTAAGCACCTCTTGAGCAATAACAGTGTTCATTAAGACTGACAAGAACACAGTGGACTGTGGCAGTGATCTGTGAAAAATAGTTTGCACTGGAGAACTGGAGAGAAGCAGGGGGTATTAGCTTGGATGTAGCATACCTTCGAATCTTGCCAGATTCAGTCCAATTCAGATCAGTGAAGTGACTTTCTGACTATACCTATTGATGTAAATGTACTATTGTATTTCTAAGACATTTATTGCATCTTTACATGCTGAAAAGCCTGTAGAAGAAGCAGGGAGAAACCTCATTTGGTAATGCGATGATTTCTGTAGATAATTACAAATGATCTGACTTTGAAAATTTTCTTTAGGACCACTGATAAAAACCTTCTTTAATGTCATAAACATGCCTTTCTTTTTGCCATTAATTCACATCTTATCATTATAGCCCTTGATGTTCCTATTTGGAAATCCAAATCCACTCTCAATGAATAGGGATTGCTCCTGACCCTCAAAGCCATGCCTTTCTTCCCAGACAGCTGTTCTTCCTTTCTTGAAAGGAAATTGTCCTTCTATCTTCTCCTCTTTCCTTTCTTTGCTTTCTCTATGGAGAACCATTTCCTATGTTGAGAGAAAAGCCATGCTTCAGTGTGTTCCCCTTGGTCAGAGTGGAAATATCCTGGGAATTTCTGCACTCTGTGCAGGATGGGGGCCAGGCCAGCTGGGTGGATGTGGAGGCTCTGTGCCCAGAACTGCCCTCCAGTCGAGGCTGGGAGAAGAAGCTGGGAAGATTTTCTTGTCCTATTGAGGTGCGACAGTGCAAGGATTGGGTTCAGCAAAGAAAGGAGGGGTGACTGAAGGGCAACACTGTTTTGCAGTATCTTGAGGTGCGTGATAGAGGTAAAGATGACCATGTAAAGCAGATGTGAGCCCCCTCCTTTCTAATTTTGGTTCCTCAGTGGCTCTTTATAACAGAGTACTGGCATAGATCAACAGTGTTGGCTTTGAAGTTTGCAGAGAAAGATGCAGGCTAGAAAGGAAAGAGACAGACTTGTACAGTATTTCCAGTTTCAACTGACAAGCCTTCAGGGGTCCCTGAGGTCTCTCCTTTCAGATCAGAGAAAGAACAATCCTACGTGAAAGAAGAGGGGGCAGTTGTATTCCAGAGTGGGAGAATGGGCTCCTAAGGCTCTGCTGAATAAAAGGGAAAATGAAAAGGAAGGAAAGCTGCTGAGAAATACTGTTTTGTGTGCAGTGGAGTTCAGCATGGTTCCTACCAGTTCAGAGTAGGGGACTGTGGCATGACATGACGGAGGTTAAGGGGAGACCAGAGGGCAAACTGCATAGCCATAGGCATAAAAGTGTCTGTGTAAATGCATCACTCAGGGTTCTCCAAGACTAGATCCTCAATGATGGAAGGATGAGTGGCTATTCATATTATATCGCTGAGTGGGGTAGGATGCTTTCAACTATTTCCTTACAGTGCATTGAAGGAGAAAGGATATGCAAAGCAGAGGATGTTAATAAATGTCCTGTTTGCAAAAAGCATGGCATGATGTAAGGGATAGAAAGGAGAGCTGGATGTTAGAAGAACCATTTATTCATGTTATTAACTCATAAAACAGCAGAAGTGTAATTGCTTAGAAAGCATGTGACATTTATTGTTAAAATTCTCATGTTGCATAAATCTTCCTGTTGCTAGGTTCAACATTATGTACATGAAATGTTCTAGACATTTTCAAAACTATATAGCAAACCACAGAACAGAAAATCTAGCCCCAAGGGTGTATGTACTTTAGACAATATCATTTCATCACCAACATCTGAAAGAAAATGCAGAAATAGGTCAGCAACCCACTGAAATGACTTCACAAGCATGCTCAGTGGTGTACTTGGACAAAAAGGCAATTAACCTGATTGCAAAATTAACTGCAGCAGGCCATTTCTTACATGACAGGAATCTGCACACTATAGCTAGCTGTAGTTTAAGTGATACAGTGACATTAGATAGATTTCATTTTATGGAATGGACTTGCACTTGTTTTACTTTGTTTTGTTTCTGGAAACCTGCAATTAAAAATATTTAGTTAATTATTTAATAGTATGACTGCAGGTGATGTTTAACTGAAAGCAGCCTGTGGAAAAACAACCTTGTGAAGCTATAAAGGGATGAGAACGATGCAGATATGGTAGTTAAAGTTTAGTGAAAAAATAGTTCAAAGAAAGTAGGACTGTAATTTAAAGTAACATCTCATTAGTTGGTTTAATTACTAACTGCCAGCAATAATTGATTTTTGAGGCTGAAAACAGAAATGCATAGCACTTGAGAAAAGAAAGGAATTTTTATCTCTGGTAACTTGGACACAAGATGAAGGTTCCCTTGGAAGAGTGTGAGATTCTGATTAGGTTTCTTAGTTACTTTGGCTTAAACTGATTGTACTGTATTTGGAAATTCAGTCAAATAGCTACAATATTGATTATGTCTTTCTATAGAACTTCTTTAACCTTCCTTTATTAGCAGCAGAAATAATTTAATAGTAACTATTTTTAAGTACTGTTTAGATAAGCAGCTTGTTAGGGGATGATTTCATGCGTAGTATGTCTCTTCTCATAAAGATTCTGACAGAGGGTCATCAGCCCCCTGTCACAGGGAGTATATGCTGTGTGTATGCTACACATGCATGTGTAGCTGCTGGAGCCTATGGCACAGAGCTGTCTGCTTTGTAATGCAGAGCAAAAAGACCATCCCAATTTCCAAAAATGAGATAAGCATTCTACCTAGAAAATGAATAGTAATGAGAAAACTACACTTACATGTTCATTATCCTGGTATGAAATCTGTATGAATCTGTGATAGGAACTGCAAGTCCCTAACTATCATGGTAGGGAAAAATATGGCTTCTCAGGTTAAAACTACTCTGTGGAAGAATTTGGCCTTCTCCAGGTGTGGTCCAGTCACACTCTGAGATGGTCTCTTGTGCTTGGGCCTGTGAAGCTGTGGCATGTTGATATTCTGTCACCTCAGTGTTGCAGCAGTTCTGGGCATTAGCAGAGGTAATGCTATGTGTAGCTTAAGATTCAAAAGCTAGCAAGTACAAGTAGGTTGTGTAGGTTTTGATATGAAAATAGATGCTGATTGTTTTTAAATCAAACACTATAAGAAAGGCTAAAGATACAAAAGGACCCAGAAGTAAAGGTTTGTCTTGCCTACCTGTTCTCTCATGTTGTCTGTCTCAGAGAAAACTATAAAGTCTTTGAAAGGAGTTCTTGGAAAATCAAGGATAAAAAATATGGTACAGTTTACTTAGTCCTAAAGCAGTAGGTGCTTTTTTACTAGTCTCCACAGTTGCAGCTAGAGTATCTCATTTTTGACATTGACACCAGTCAATGTTTTTAGACTTTCCTCAAACTAGAGAGATCACTTCTGAAGTCTGTGTAAGATGAAATATTTCTCCTGAAGTAATTTCTTTGTTCTCTTTTACAGTGCTTTCTTGGTCTTCCCAGCTTTGGAGTGCATACATGAAGCTGTAGAGATTTTACTGGGGAGTCTGGTTGTTCCAATGCTATTTAGTTCTTTAACTGACTCCTGCCTTACCCTTTAGTTGCTTTCATTAGTGACTGTAGAAGGTTAGGCATTAATATCTGCTAGATGTCTGGTTCCTAAAGATTTCTGTGCACATGTCATTAGATGGCTTTCCACTGTAGCATAAATATTGGAAGGATAAAGGATAGGCAGCATGTTTTTCTAAAATGTCTGAGCTAAACAAGATTTCTTAAAACCAACATTAGGTGTGTTTCTATGGAGTCAACATTTTTCATGTGTGCTTTTTAGAACGGCATTAAAAATCATGGTTCTGTTTAATGCTAAGGTTTTATTACATTTTGTGTGTATTTTTCAAAATTGTAAATATATAGAAAACTTAAGGATACCACAATCTGAGAATCTGCTTTTTTTGTTTGTTTGTTTGTTTAAATTTTAGTACTTTTGGTCTTAACCTTCAAAACTCTGACTTGGGACTCCTTTCAAGAATCTGCATTTTGCCATATTCTAAGCTGCTGCAACTGCAGTGATAGTGGATCAACTGAGTCTGGAGCCTCTAGTTTTAATGAATGAAACATTTTTCCAAGAGCAGCCTTGACCATGAAATTAAATCTTCTCTTGGCACTCAAATCCATTGAATGTATTAAAGCCAAGGTATTTTTGTACGCTTGTGATGTGAAGGTGGGGACCATTGCCTGCTTTGAATAATTCTTTGCTGAGTCAGTCTTGGTTGGTAACTGTAGTGCTGCTATCAGTTACATACGTATGTAACTATTATCATACCTCTGATATCTGGTAGTAGATGCTTAAATATGTGTATATATATACCAAGGTAGGGCAACAAGATAATAGAGCACTTGATTAAAAGCACATTTATTTCAAATAATTGATGAGAGTTACATTTATTCTTAAACTGTATTTGCAATTTAGATGCAGTTTTGAAGATCTTCCTGGCATGTTTCCCTGAAGCAAAACAGGAAGGGGGGGAAAAAAAAAAGACACAAAAAGGAAACTAATTATAGTTGCTTCCTTGAAGCTTCTGGATTCACTGAGGCACCTTTATCATGGTACCTCCTCATTTCAGTGTTAATGAGCCAAAAAGATGAAAGTTGCTTTCATTCTTGTTCTTCTACTTTCACTGTTGTGATTGTTGCTGTCCTTCAAGTCTTCTGAAGGGCTGAATTACACAGAACAGATTTGAACAGATTCAGGCTGCTGAATTCCCACAAATATTCATATGACAGCCACTTGAATTCTTACTAATGGCAGAACATTATGTAGTTGTTTATTAAAAAAAATTGGTTACAGATATTCTTTACCCTGAATTTTGGAGGTTAGCTCTCGTGAAACATATACATATTTATATATATAAATGTAAAACATATACACACATGCAGGAAGCATACCTCCTTCAATGGAAAGTTAAAAACTGAGATACTTAGAAGCTGTATCACTCCTTTATTCTTAGCTACTAGTTAATGCCATTATAGATAACTGTCAAACAAAGTACCTAGCAGGTTATTAGTCAAGCATTATACAATTTTCTGAAAATGTACTATTTTAAATGTCAGCAGCTTAAGCAACCCCTGAATTATGTATGCTGTTTGGAATATTAGAAGCTAGAAATAGACAACAAAATCACAACAGAAAACACATTTTAAGTCCCTGAGAGAAACAATGTTGAGCAGAGTGGAAAGGGAATTTCATCATCCATAATTTTTTGCTTCCATTAAAGACAATATTTGCTGCCAACTATATCTGCCCTGGATGTCAGTATTATTCTACCTCAAACTTTTGTTCTATTTTGTCAGCCCAAACAACATAATTATTTGGGACAAAGAGAATGAAAATTTCAGTGGCTTGACAGAAACTGGGCTGCAACCTGAAAGATTGTTTTAGGTTGGTGCTAAAAAGAAACAGTTGTAGTGATGTTTGGCCTTTGCATAAGTATTTTCAGTCAGACTCTGATTTACAATTTTAAAAACCTCAGGCACGTGACTAGCACTGGGTTGTTTTGTTGGATATGCTCCAAGCATAAGATTTTCAATGAAGACAGCTCCCACAGCTAAAATTATTATTTGGGAGATTCAATCCATCCTAAGCAGAAGAGT
This sequence comes from Aythya ferina, assembly GCF_964211825.1. Classification (NCBI taxonomy): domain Eukaryota; kingdom Metazoa; phylum Chordata; class Aves; order Anseriformes; family Anatidae; genus Aythya; species Aythya ferina. The sequence goes on along the minus strand of NC_140297.1, from coordinate 78,743,835 downwards.
TGATTGAGAATGATGTCTACAATTCTGAGAGTTGCAGAGAAATTCTATAAAGGCATTTTGGAGCAGGACCCCAGTCTGCAAACAGACCAAACAAAGCCCCCAAATCTTTCTTCAAAAAGTACTTTCTAAATTCCAACTTCCCTCTACCTTCAGAGCAGCAAAGACTCAGGATAAATGATAGCGGGAGAATGATTTCCCACCCACAGCATGGGGAGGAAGTTTAAGCCAGAATTTCATTTTCAAACCAGAGTGATCAGAAGAAAGTGAGATCAGATAACAGTGAGAAAGAAAGAAAAGACCTGACAGAGGCTGCAGGAAGTTCTTCAGGACAGCAACTTTAATTTTTATTTTTATTTATTTATTTTTTTTCCCAGCAAACAGTTTACATGCCACTGGTTTGTGACCCGAGCTACCTTCTAGACAACTATAATCTGTATCTTAAATGGAACTTTTGCTTTGGGGTTAAAAGTAAAAGCCAAATCCATGTGAACCACTTAAGTCCCATTAAACTGACTGCAATAAAACACTATGCGCTCTTTCTGGGGGAAATTTTTCCTGATCTGTATAACCAACCTAATTTATTCTCTGACTTCAGTGAAATTTTCTTGAAATATTCTCTTTATTTTTTGTGACTCTCAAGGTGATCATAAAATAAGAATTATGAAGCATAATGAATAAAGGTGCTATGCCTTTTCTAGGACTAGGAGACGTTTGCTTATATGCATGACTATGTGCTTTGCCTCCAGTTGAGTATAAAAATAAGCATCTCATGAGACAGCAAATGTATTATGATTTTTTTTTTTTTTCCTGGCTGCCTTAAAGAAACATAATAAGTCAATTTGCATTTTGAAATCTACTGAGAGCAACTATGGATCATTAAATTCTTCTGAATTCCACCTGGTGGAGCGTGTAGAGGAGTCCCCTGCAATATCGTACAGTGACACTTTCATTATCTGAAACTATTTCTGTATGCAGACAAAACTATCCCTGTAATGTTACTGTCTCACAGTGCATCGTGTACATGGAAGACTGATTTGCATTGTTATTCTTGGGCCTTTATGATTTACTAAGGGTTGATGAAGTCCTGTGTGTGCACTGTGGGCCTTAGTGAGCTGTATCATCTCTTTGATACAGCTTAGTGTATGGATATGTAAGGACAGCAGGTTTTTTATTCTGTACCTTTCTATATATTCATGAGAGAATTGTACTGAGGTACAATAAATAAAAGAGCTTCTATGATTGTTTTAAAATAAATGACTAAAGATTTTCATCAACTCCGGTAATCACTGTATGTCAACTATCAGTAAATTATACAAGCAGCAGGGCAACTCTACATGCCTTTCAGTGTGGTTTCATATGTGAAGCTGTATTTGCAGGTTCTACTTTGAACATTTAATTTAACACTTACAGGACATACTTTCTGTAATTATTATTCCTATTTTTCTGTTGATGTTACTACCAAAAAAAACAACCCAAACTTGCAAATACATGGTACAAGTTTTAATATATGTGTACTACTGTAGATAATTACTTTTTTTTTTTTTTTTTTTTTTTTTTAAATAACATCTTTGTGCTGGTGTTTTCTGTGGTGCAGGCCTAGGTGTCATACCTAGGTGTCAGCGTGGGGGTATACCAAACAGAATCTTGATAATGTGTCACCCTGGTACATGACAAACACTTGGATCCAGAGGGGTTTTTTAATTAAAAACCAACAGCAACAACAAAACATATACTTAATCCTTGCCTTGCATTTTTTGTCCTTCCCCAGAATAAAGTTATCAACATATCATTCAACTTTATTTCTACCTCTTATTTCAAATTATTTCAAAGTTTCCATTCTAAAAATGAGATGGGAAATGAGTCTTTGTGTTGTTGTTGGATTTTCTACTTCAGATATAGCCAAAAATATTTGCTGCTTATGGGGAAGAAAATAAAAGAAAAAAAAAATGTCACATTTCTTTCTGCTAGGAGTTGGCTCTTAAATTCACAAATGATTTCCAAAACCAGCATTAAAGTTTTAAATGGGGTAACTTGGGTTGCCTTGTAAATTTGGCCTGAATTTTGTTGGAATATAATACCAGCTCTTAAAGATCAAAAGTAAAAAAGTAAAATAGTTAACTTTTTCTTGCCTCCTTTCTCAATGTTGTATTAAGATTAAAAAAAATTTCCCAAAACTTCAGTCTAGCTTGCATTCTCTTTCCATATTTTCTTTCAATCGTTCAGCTAGCTTCTTTTAACCTACTGTTGACTGAGTCAATGGCTTTATTTCTTTTTTGTCAAATGTACTTGAGTTTTGCATTTGTTACTAATTGGAGATCAAATGAATCTCATTAAGGGGTCTTGTAACCTTTTTCTACATTGAGAAAGGGCCAAGAATTTCTCATCTGAAAAACTTTACAACTGTCAGCACCTAATGGGTTTGTCAATGTTATTAGGAGTAAATAATAAACATAGTAAATGACTTGACATGAACTTTTGCAAAGGATCCACAATGAGTTTCAGAACATAGATCAATATATTTCCAAGAGAGAGGCTACTTATTGAAGGCACTAAAAGCTTTGTTGAAAGAACAGTAACATTTTCCTCTTCGATTATCCTAGAAGATTCCTTTAAAAAATGTGAAACAGATACCCAGTGAGAAGAGCAAATGTAATGTATTTCAGTTAAGTATGCTTGTTTTCTCTAGCATGGATAGTGAAGAATATAATGTAAACCTACCGTATTTCTAAAGCTGTTTCATATTTTTTTTGCCTGTGTCATTTTGATGTGTGGTCTTTGTACCTCGATAACCTTGCATTTCTAATTTCTCCAGGAATTGCCTTCTCTTTTATATGATAGTATCTTTATTTAATTCAGAATATTATATAGAAAATGAAGTCATATTGATGGTTTATAATAAGGTTTATAAACATTAAAATAATTGAATGTCCTCCCCCCTCTCTTCCCTACTGTTAATAATATATACCTTGAAAGCTTCGTACAGTCCTTCTAAAGGGACAAGAAAGCTGCTTTGTTTTCAGAGCTGGTTAACACACCAAGAACTTTGAGCAAATCTGGCTCACAGATGCAGTGGTAATACTGCAGACAATTTTCAATGCTTTCCCCCTTATTTTCCTAGATCAAAAAATAAATGACTTTTTTCTTAGTATATGGAAAATCGTTACAGTTTGCATGTTGTTTTGAAGATTTAGAGTGTTATGTAATTGGTAAAACTAAAATTATTAAGATGATACAGGGTTTGAAGGAAATCAACTGCAAAGAAAGATCAAAGAAAAAATGGTGTTCTTTGTATATTACAGGATCATTTAATCTTGTTTTAAAAACTACACATACAGTATACATGATACATAAATCATACACACATATATCTAATTAAAATGATAGCAATTGCCTATAAGCAATCCAAAAAAGGCTGCTTTATTAGAAAAAGTGTTTCAATTGTTTATAAGTTGTTTACATGTCTGCCAAAATTTAATAGTTCAGGAGGAATTTGAAGGCTGAGTTTCCTCCTCAGGCTAGCTTTTTAGAAAGTTTCAGCAAAATGATCAAAATGTTTCTTCAAATTAGTTTAAGAAAATCACATTGTTTTTCTTCTGAAAGAAAACTAAAAATACTTGGTTCCACTTTAAATGTGTAGAGCTTTGTGACATGGACATGAAAATCAGCAAGATGTGTTGTCACCCATTGAGTAAGGTGGGGAATTGAGGGGAACCCCCTTGAGTAAGGTGGGGAATTGGGAAACCCTTGAGTAAGAGGGGAATTCTGCTATTCTAACAAACACCGTATGTCTGAAAACTTCACCTTGTGAAAAAACTTCACCCAACAGTGACCTGTGTACTTATGGAGCTCCTCCAGTTAACCTGTACAAAGTTGAGCCTGAATATGTCCCCATCCCTAACAAGAGGAACAAAAAAACTTGCCCAGCAGCTGCTCTCCTTAGGAAGTTGTGAAAGTGGAAAGGGGTAGGGAAGTGGCCACGGTGGTGCTGGAGAACAAGAATTTTCCCTGTTCTTGGTCTTGATCACATTACCCTGATTCAGGGAATGGTCTCATTGTCTATGTGTGAAAGACTGTTTCAATTAGAATAACTGATTATATGGTAATAGTGGAGGGGAAAAAAAAAAAAAAAGAGAACCCTCTACTATTTTTGTATAAACTAGTATCAATAATTACTTTGTATTAATAACTAGTCATTTATAAAAACAGGTTTTGAGGCTTTCTGTTCGAGTCTTTGCTGATACCATGTGACTTTTAAACCAGGGCCCTTCTGAAATTTCAGGACCTTAGATTTTTCTGAAACATGTATTCAGATTCAGTTGTTGTGGATCTCAGTTCATTCAGGATTGTTTCCTCTGTGTATTTTCAAACCATAAAGGTTTCTATGAGGCTTAGTCTAAATGGAACAAAAGGAACAGTAACATCTGACCTGGGCAGCAGTCTCAACTGACCAGAAAGTTCAAATGTTGGACATCTAGTAATTTTGGTGAACTCCTAATTCAATTGAATACTAAATACCACAGTTTATTTAAAGAAATACATATTAGTAGCATAAAAAATAATTATATTAAAGCAGAGAAAATATTTCCAGGTTTCAGTAGATGAGTCCTTAAAATCAGAAAATCTGAACAAAAAAATATTAGTATTATGGTGAGAAAAAGTGTTTGTTTTAGAGATGGGAGAACTACTTGAAATTAATTAGAGGGAATTTTATTTGTTTTACATTGTCTTTTAGGGCTTGTCATGAACTAAGACTTCATTAAGCTCTCTTGTATTCAGAAGTGGGCAAGTTTCCCAGGATTTAGAGGTTTACTGTGATTGTTTAGTGCAGGCTTAACTGATGCTTTATGATGGGATTAATGAAACTGAGGACAGCATTATAAAGATATTCCCCTGCCTATCTTCAAAAGGCTGTAAATAGCTTCATTTATGAAACTCTAGTTAGTATGTGTACTGTAGAAAATGAATTTCTGTTAAGAATTTCATAGCTCTACATTTTGTTGTAGCTACTGAATCTCGGGGAGGATCCACCTTATACAGATGCAAAGTGATCACCATCTTGCCCTGTGACACAGAGTTACAGATGCTGTATGTTTCTTCTCTGACATGTATGTTTATAGACTGCTGCTTGAAGAAGCATAATTAAAACTGAAGTCTTCAGTAAAATGTTGCAACTCTGCCAACAATGCAGCTAAACAAGCGGTGGTGTCTGTACAGAAAAGCTTAATGTTGCTTACCTGTGGGGTGTTGCACAGTCACAGATGGCATCAGGGCTTTGGCTGAGCACGGAAGGGGTCTGTGTTAGGAAACAGCCCTGCAGCTGGGCTGGGAGCAATGGGCAGTGCTGCCATGGTGGCTTTGGTTGCACTTACTTGCCACAGCTGTGTGTTGGCAGCGCCACTCTCCCTTCCATCTGTAGCGAGAAAGCTTAGCAGTCACTGATTAGAAGTTCTCAGCAAGCTTTTTTAAAAAATGGATAAATAAAAGGGAGCCATAGGTGTGCACTTCAGCTATGTGCAGATGTGAACGAAGAAGGGGAAGAAATGCCTTCTGAGGTTTCAAAGTCACCTGCTATTGGCTTGTAAGTTTTCAACTTGAAATTTAAAAAGCTTCATGATTATTTTTTTTCTTATATTCTGATTAAGCTTTCTAAAATGTTTTGTAAAACTTAGTTTCTAAGTACTGCAGGTAAGACCTGCTGAATTTACAGGCAGCAAAAATCCTTTAAGCTTAAAAACAACCCCCTCTGAAGCATCCCCATCCAAGCTAAGGGCCTGTGAACATCTTTGTCAGTGCATCACACAAGATGTTCTGATGACACCACAACATAATGCGTGGCTGTTTTTAGTAACGTGACTATGAAGCTTATATCCATTTAATGTTACAGCTTTGATTTTTGTCTAAGGTTTATGTACTGATTTATAAGAGGTATAGAATAAGGCCACATCCCACCTATGTTTCAGCAGCACTACAGTTTTCTGATTGAGGACTTCTTTTTCGTAACTAAATCATTGAGAATAAATAATAATAATAATAATAATAATAATAAAACACAATTATTATTTCTATATTTTTCTTCTTAGTAGAATGAAAAGTTAAGACATCATTAATAATAAGCAGAAATGACACATCTTTCTAAATAAACAGATGTGGTGAGCACAAATGCTGTCTGACCAGAGGCACCATGGAAGGTAATGCTAGTGAACAAAGAGCTACAAGGCTTCTAGGCTGTTGTGCTAAATGCATTTTCAGACTCAGGCAAGACAACCTGGAGGATAGATGAAAGATTATAAAGCCATAATAAAAGAAGAAAACGTGAATGGACGGAGCATGAAAATATATTGCGGCATTTCCTGTCTCTCTTTTATTTTCTTTAATCTAGGCCAGGGCTATACATCTCAAGGGATATAAAAGATAAGAAAAAGAACATTTGGTAACGTGAGCTTTCGGATTATAAATAAATGCAGTTGAGGTGAGGTAAAGTACCAGAAAACATAGCCTAGAAAGACTAACTAGCTGCTAGAATCCCATCAGAAAAAATAATAATAAATTAATAATAAATGCAAAGGTTTTAAAGGCACATTTTCTGTACTTTTTTTTTTTTTTTTAATTGTGTTTCAAAATAAGGAAGGTAACACCTCCAGGAATAGCCCATGATAAATAAAATTTTTAAAAAGATCATTTTAAATGCACTTGGTTAACTGCTACAAAATACCCAATTAGTAATTTGAGTGTCATAAATTACCAAATTTCTGTATCATGGAGTTGCCATGCATCAAATATCTAGAGTCTCGCTTTAGAAGAAAATAATATGCATGATTTTTTTAAATTAAACTAACTAGGAACTCTCTTGAAAAGTATGACGAAAGGGGACTCCAATTCCAAGGGCAAGCTGGGCATCTTACTTTCTCCAGTGTATGTCAAGCCATGCATTCCTGTCAAAATCTGACCAGCAGACAACCTCCACTCCATTCATTTTCCTGTATAAAAGAAGTGTGAAGAAAAAATAAACCAAACAAGTCATTGCACAATTTCAGCACCTTTGGGTTCTAGAAAGCAAAATGTTAATGTAGGCAAAACTGGACATAGGCCTGGAAATGAGTAGAAAGATTTTTATTTTTTTTTAAAGTCTATTTCCATATTCCCAGCACAAACTGTACATATTACTAGTATTACTTTGAGAATAGGTGTATAACAAGTGCCCTTTTTGTAGATTCTCACCTGCTGAGAACTACAAAGGAGCTCCTTGGGGTTCTGCACCAAGTTAGAAATGCAGGGCTTTGTTGAGAATTTGACTTTATTGATTCATGATTAGAACTGTGTTCATTTTTTTGGCTAATAAGCCAAATGTTTTATAAAAATGTGTTATGTCTGTTTTTCTATTTCCATAGTAATCTTGTTTAATTGCAGTAATGGTGCTGCTGATTTCTGATGTCATCATTAATGACAGAAGACATTTGGGAGGCCCCTCTCTCCTTCACTTTGTTTTAAGATGCAGATGATAATAACAGAAAACACTACAGTGCTTAAACAAAGTTTGTCAAGAGGAAAATAAGAAACTGTAGTCATTCTTATGTGAGAAAAGAACGGCAGAGGAATAATAATGTTAACACTTTGCAACTTTATCAAATTAAGACTTTGGATAAAACGTAAAGTACAGAAAAAGAGTTAGTTGTATATTGCAGGATCCATGAACATTTTTAAAGATACCTGAGAACAAGATTGGTTGATGCCTTGGAAGATCATGTATTACTTGCAATTTGTAAGTGATAGTGATTTGCACCTAAAAAAGAGCATGTGTTGGTTAAGTTAGGCTACTGCACCTGAATAAAAATAGTGAAAGTTTCTTGCTTTTCTGGTGTGTGTAAAGAAGCATATTTAATAGGCAAAGTTGAAAACCTAAGACTAGATCTGGCAGCATTTGTAAAATCACTGTGTATAAAGAAATGCATATACTGAGAATAAATCTGATTTCACTTACCTCACATGACCTTAATAGTGCCAATTTACACTTATGTTATGCCTTTTATCCAAAAACCAGTGTAGGTGAAACTGTTGTTGATATGTTTTTTCACAGTTGTTCAAGCTGATGAAAATACACTGTACCCTTAAAAGAAGCAATACCAAATACATAATTCCTGGATTAATGATATATATATATATATATATTATTTTTTTAGTCATGGTTTTGCTCCCATGATAAGCTTAATTCTGCATTATAGGCTATCCAATTCATTTGAAGTACTGGCAGGACAAGGAGACAATTGGGTGTCAAAAAGACACCTTCTGTCCATTCATAATTGACGATATCTTAATTAGAGTCCTATAAAACCCATACAGTCTACTTTTCCCAAATCACAGTGGAAATCTGATTGATTAAAGTTGTAATGTGTGTTTTAACAGCAATCAAAATTTTCACTGACTTTCTGTTAAGCATTTGCATCTTACTGCACAGTTACAAGCTAGTAGGATATATAATCTACTTTGTCCTTGATCAAATATTAAAAAGGTTTTGAAAAATGCATTAGTGGTGTAGTCTTCTTGAAATCAATAAAGTAAGCAAGTCGATAGCCATTGACTAACATCAGAGAACAGTTTTCACACGCTTGTTTTGAGGTGTCCCTTCAATAATACTGAAAGTTTTTTATTCATTAATTTCTGATGGTCAGTCTGCAAAATACACTCAGTTATACCGATTATTTTCATTGATGTACATTGCTGTGGCATCATTGTTCTGACACAAGAGACCCAAAAGTGGGATCTAGTGGATAGTTTCAACCTTGCATTTTGATACTAAAATTTCATTTGGAAGTAGTTATTATACATACAAAACAGACAATTTCACTCTCTTCTTACCCCAGCTGAAACGTTTGCATCTCACAAAGCACAGGTGAAAGTGCTTTGTGTAAGCAATTTGACTTTTTTTATAGCACTGCAGTTAGTTAGAAAAGTGCTGCTGACCTGGATCTCTGATGACGTGCAATTGTAAGAAAATCCACCGATTTGAAAAGTTGTGTGTCAATATCATTGTTGCTCTGAATCTATGGTCATTAGCTTTGAGATGTCTGAGTCATAACGAAATGCATAGAAAGTCAGAGTCCAGAAATACATTTGGTTCAATCAGAGCAGTTAAAGAGCTAGAGTGGCAGAAAGCTTCTGGAGTTAATTCATAGACCATAGCTGTTCGTTGTACAGGCTGTTCTAAATGGTAAGCAAGTATGATACCTTGCCGGATTGGTAATTTAAACCATTCATGCATGAAATTACTATTAAAGTAAAAGGTAATTTTCCCTGAATTGATTTACTAATGACTTCTGGAGTTTAGTCATTATTAGTTATGAATCAATAGATACTTTTCTCAAAAGCATATCTGATGAAGAAATATATTGAAGGTCTTGCTGTGTGCTACTTTTGTCACAAAGAATGTCATGAAAATTAAGCAGCTATAAGAGTATTTGAAAAAAAAAAAAAGAAGTCAGAGCCTTTCAGTCTTCAGTTGTAACTTGAGTAATGCTTATACGAAACTCACTATGGAAGCTGTTTCATTTAGTTTGGTGTACGCAGTTCCATACAGATTTATCACATACCCATGCAATGAAGTGTATTTCAGAGACAAATTCAGGTAGGCTCTAACTGCATTACTTGACCACGGAGTGTCAGGGCCCTGAGTAAATTCTGCCATCACCCACAGAACTCAGCAATGCAGCTCAAGGCCAGCTTTGACAGATCAGCTGTCCGGCCTTGAGGCTGGCTGAGAAGCTGGGCAGGGCTGCCCCCTCTCCTTCAGGAGCTGCCAGCTTGCTGAACTGCTCAGCCGTGGTCCCTGCCCGCACTGCCCTGCCTGTGCTTGGTCCTGGAACTTGCTGGGCTGGACCACGATCATCAACTGCAGCCCCCTGGCTTGGCTTCGGCCCTATGCCATGGTGGTTGATTTGCCCACCAGTCCCTGGCGGGTTGGCCACCCCTGGTTACTGCTCTGCTCTTCCTGGTACTCTGGGGCCGTGTCCCTGTCAGGGAGGCTGCTGCCTGGCCTGCTCTGATCTCACCTCCAGCTCACCACTTGCCTTCCCTTAGGCATAATGGGGCTCCCAATGCCAAATCCAGTATTATATTCTAGTAATTTAAGTTTCTGAAAAGCAAGCAGTCATACAGTTGCATATTGTATGCATACTCATACCATTTTTCCCTATTCTTTGCCACTTCCCAGATAACTCAAACCTAAAATATGGGGCATATGGGATCGAACCTCTACCATACATATGACATGTATGAATAGATACAGATCTATGTTATCTATGTGCATATATACAGATCATGAGAGAAATGCTTAAGTAATAAAGAAGGCTTCAGCATATATGTGGTGACCTTGCAGGTGGAGACACATAGAGCACAGGGGAGTATGTTTCCAGTGTCCACTGCAGAGACAGGAATGTAATCTAGATTTCTCAGAACATGGCTGTGTCGATTAAATGCTGCAGCCTCCAGTCCTGCCCAAGATCTGCTTATTGCTCAGTTATATAGGCAGAATAATACCTTTCCAGGGTTGAAATTCTGAAGAAAATGAGATGAGCAAAGAGAAGCAATGAATTTCAGCTAACATGACTTCAGTGCTAAAGTACAGCCAGCTGGAGGTAAGAAAAACCATGCTGGAGACAGGGATGAGACAGTGATTGATAGCCTTGTTTGAGAGATGGATGAGATCAGTCTGACAGTTTCCGGCACAAATTGTATTTCCTGCTGTTCAGGCAACTTAATTTCATTTATGTTCATTTGTGCCAGCTGGGTATATCTTATTCTTCTCTTCCCTCTTTTCCTGTCCCCCTTACATGTGCTGTAGCTTCACATTTTTTCTCGTAAATAGCATCTCGACCTTTGGTAAAAATGTAATTAAAAGACGGTTATTCACTTAATCCATCTGTCTGATGTTTCTTTAGTCTTTCCTTTTGTGTGCTCAGTGAAAAAGAAGAGCTTTGTGTGCTCTTTATTATGATTCTACCTGGAGATATGCAATTCAGACCAGAGGCGGGTGTCAGTTTATTGACACTGACCTGTGAAATATTTGTCTGCAGTCCCGTTATCTGTCTATTGTTCTCTGGCTTTCAAGCTCTGTGTTACATGTGACTCTGAAGTTATATAGCCAGCTAGCAGCGGGACTGCTGCCCCCTGCATGCTGTATTGTAGTGCATCAAATACACCATCATTAAGATAAATTATGTCCTTTTGTGAACATTTGAATCTGTATTTTTCAGTGTATATATATATATATATATATATATATATATATACACATATATATACTTATATATATGTTGTGGTTCTGCTCAAGTGGGCAGCTGAGCTCAACCACAGCCGCTCTCTCACTCCCCCTCTTCAAAGAGGAACGGGAGGAAAATATGATGAAAAGGGCTCAAAGGCCGAGATAAGGACGAGGGTCCATCCCTCAGGAGAAAACTGCTCCAACCTGGCTCCTCCACAGGCAGCAGCTCCTGCCAGGTCACCTGCTCCTGCGTAGTCTCCTCTTCCCAGGCTACAGGTCCGTCCCGGAATCTGCTCCGGCAGGGGTCTTCCACAGGCAGCAGCCTCCATCAGTGCAGGTCCACCTGCTCCACCATGGTCTCCTCCATGGGCTGCAGGGGGACATCCTGCTTCACCATGGTCCTCACCACAGGCCGCAGGGGACTTCTGCTCCAGCGCCTGGAGCACCTCTCCCCCTCCTTCTTCACTGACCTTGGCGCCTGCAAGGCTGTTCCTCACTCCTCTCACTCTCCCAGCTGCTGTGTGGCACAGTGTATTTTTTCCCTGTCTTAAATATGCTCTCACAGAGGTGCAAAACAACATCGCTTATTGGCTCGGCTCAGGTCAGCAGTGGGGCCTTTACCAAACATGGGGCAGCTTCTAGATCCTTCTCACAGAAACCGCCCCTATGGCCCCCTGCTACCAAAACCTTGCCACGTAAACCCACTACAATATATATATAAAGAAGTGCTTGAATTAGAATTTAGAATGTCATTTAAATGCTGGAAATAAATTGATTATTTAGCACACTTTAGACTAAAAGAAGTAAGGGAATTCATGCTACTTTTTTGTGTAATTTATGATACTTAGCAATTTTGAAACAGAAAGAAAATGACAGAAAAAGAAATAAGAAAAATATTAGAGATAGGCAACATTTTTTTTTTTCTTTTGAGAATTCAGGTTTGAATTGCAAACTTTCTGACAACTCTGAAATTTTAGCAAACTTGCTGTCTTTCTAAATGCCATTGGTCTTAAATCTGAGCTGGCCCTCGGGTGACACTCAGACAAAGTTCAGAATATAGTTTTGAAAGCATTTTACAGTGACAAATGTAAAATAAATAAATAAATTAAATTAAAGGAATTAATGCTCTCACATTTTTAAAATGGGCACATTTTTACATGCTGCATCTTACACTGAATTTATGGACCTGTGTGCGTAAAATATATGGACCTGTGTGTGTAATGTATATACTTATGTGAGCATTGTAATGATTGCTAATCACAGTGCTAAATATATGACATAAAAATATCTTCCAAATATTGGAATTAGCCCTGGTGTAAGATAAGTCCAGTATTCTATTCACTGTAATTTTGAAAGAGCAGACAAAATGTCCCTTAAGGATGGCCTAGATGGTTTTAACTTTTCTTAGGTCAGGCAAATAGATGAAGGACTAGAAGGTGCCTTACAGGTTGCATTTCTATAATATACTAAGTGTGTGAAATATGAACAACTGATTTTGAAAGTATACAAAAAAAATAAATATGTAGAACTCCAAAGGCATATCTTCACTCCTTTGTGTGGGGGCTCCTTAGACAGCATCAGTGGCCACAGAAATGGGCAGGAAAGCTCTCTTCACTCACACTTCCCATGTCCATGGATATATTGACAAAGGAGAAAAGGGAAGCAGGGAATGATATGAGTAATGCTACCATTCATTTTCCTTCTCTTTACTGGGTGGGCCAGAAGCATGTCTTACTTAGTCATGGTTACCTCAGATCATGGAAGAAGTAGGGAAGATGTGGGATCCAGTGAACAAGAGCTCTGATGCACAGTATTGACTATATTGAACAGGGTCTTGCCCCTACAACTGATTGCATTCTGGTTGTAACTGCCTTTGCCTATGGTTAAAGCAGAAACCAAGCAAGCTACTGCAGAAGTCTTGATACAAATGTGAAACTAGAGTGACTCCAAAGGTTAAAAATTCTCATCATAGAACATTACAGGGTTATTGGAAAAATACATTAGGGAGGTAATACAAAAAATCCTGCTCCTTTCTCAGAGAACAATAAATAACACATGATTCAATAGGCTACCCCTTTATTACATTATGAATCTGTGAGACATATTAGTTTTCCAGCACACATTAAACTCAGTGTGGGATGTTCACATTATGAAATACTCTGAAAAACTTCTCAGTTGCAAAGTTACAGTGCCATCTTTGATGGTTGTCTCCAGATATTTTAAAATATGCTGTTTCCTACTTCAATCATCACTTTCCCTGTCTTCCTTTAAAATAACTAATATATTACTTAAATAATATATTACTTGCTGCTTTTTAGATGAATAAAAGTAGGTTCTTTGTCCTGTCCTTGCTAGCTATTATCTTTGAAATGTAAGAAGACTGTGAGATTTTTTGCCAGACTGGAAATACTCATTAAAGACTTTGGCAAATGTATGTTTAAATATCACTAGAATAAAACTAATGGATATGCACTTTGTATTTAAAGACTTCTGATTTATCCCCTAAGGTACAAAATATTAATAGTAACATTTAAAAAACATTGCTTATCTACTTGACATTTGAAACTAGTTGGTTGAGGGGGCCAAGAACAGATATTTGTTGGACTCCTTAGGGATTGTAATCCCTGCTTCTGTGAGGTGACTCAATTCATTGTTCCAAATTATGTTATATGAGAGGTGAAGTTTTGGATCTTGTCATTCAGAATTAACTCTGAAAATTAAAATACTCCTCAAATCTGGAAACATTTACATTTGTTTTTGTTTGTTTGTTTGTTTTTTAGAGTTTATATGGCTTTCTTGATTTAAGATGACAAATGTGCACATACTTAGTAGAAATTCCTGGATTTGTCTCCTATCCTCACTTCTGAGTATGAAAATATCCCTCACTGAAAGTGAAGTATTTACTGATAAAGGTTATGTTTGTATTCAGACATGCCTAAGTCTAAGAAAGGTATTTGTATTTATGGTGCCTTGTTTTACTCTCCGGGTTAATCTTGGCAAATTATTGATTACTTCATAGCAAAACCACCAAAATTTGAACAGAAACCTAAAAAGAAGGAAAAAATAATAATAATCAGGTGATCTTACAAAAAAGACCCCAACATTACACAAGATTGGAAAACATTCTGATGAATATAAATCAGAAAGTAGAAGGAAAACAGGATAAAATGCAACATGGCTATACTGAAACCTAGATTACTGATTTCACTATGAACAAGTTTTCAAAGGGAAATAAAACAAGTCTGATGTATTTCAATAAAGTACCTGTTAGAGTGTCATATGTAAATTATTTAATAAATCACATATGCTGGATACTTATTTCGGAAAAACAAAACAAAACAAACAAAACAACAACAACAACAACTACAAAATAATTTATAGAAGGTCATTATTGATTATTTAAGAAGCATGCTAAAGGATAGTTTGCCTTACTGCAAAATGTAGTACTGCAGTAATTGAAGGTATTGATGCTTGCAAGTAGAATGTACTGTTACAAAGAAGAATCAGAAACTTGCAAGACAAGTCATTTTACACAAGTAGAACCAGAATACTAGAAATTGTGTGTAATGCAACTGTCCTACAGAACTTTACTGCATTTTTTTTTCTGTTCTAGTTCTTGGTTATTAATAAATAAATAAACAAATAAATCCTGACATGTAGTAAATACATGGTTATATATATATTTATTATTATTTGTTACTTTGTTTCTGTGTGTTTTCTTCTGTTTAACCTCTGGTACACTGAAGAAAATAAAAGGCCTCAGGCCAATGGCAACCTTCTGTTTTGAACCAGACTGTATTTCTATTAGATGGATTGTTGCAGAATTGTATTGGTCCCAATGTTTTGGTGCCCTTGTTCATGATTTCCAGTTTTAAGTATCAACTATTAGGGAAAATACAGAGCAATGAAATATGGTGATGGGTGAATTTTTATTCTGCTGTTATTCTTAAGACAGAGCTGATATCAAAAATCATTACCAGAAACACAGATTACATATCAGCCAAAGGAGGAAACAGGGAAGGATTTCTGATGGCCCAATCTACTTTGCAAAGTTTAAAATTTGGGATAGTGACTGGGACAGATTGTGGATTTCTTCATCTAACATATTTCAACTGAGAATTTGGATGGTGTGATTTGCTGTGTGATCCTCATACGCATGGCTAACTCATGTCCTTCAGAAGTGACTAGTTCCTTTGAACTCACAAGGTATTTATAAAATTATAGAGATGTTCACTTGCATAATTTTTTTGCAGATCCAGGATCTAAAGTAATAGCATTAAGAAGCTATAGAATGATTTTATCATTAAAGAATCACAATGAGTATGTTGACAGAAAGACACACTGCTAACATTTTCATTAAACTTTTCCTCTGACATGTGGTATTGTAGGGTAACAGATATGGCATACATGAGTGCACTGGTCAGAAGGCTCCTTTTCCACCCCAAGGAATTCTGAATTTCAGCATCAGAAAGATCTACTTGTCGATGCCTCTAGATGGTAGATAACTTTGGAAACATATTCCATGTTTGGAATAAAACAAAAACATCTTTCTGGTGAAATGGCATTTGTGTAATGAACATTGTACTATAAGCAGTTTTAATTTTGTTTTCTAAAGTAATGAAATTTCATTATTTCATATTCTATTCATATATATATATTTATAGTAATTAATTCACGAGCATCACTGGCCAAGAACAATTTTCATACAAGATGTTGTCTACTAAGACAAATGTGTAAAAGCAGAACTAAAGGAATTCTTTTTCCTAGATGTAAAGAGAAAATTTGCTAGAGTGACAGAACAAAAGGCTGTAGGATTTGTTCCATGTTCTGCTGTCTGCCACATTAAGAGAAACTAGAGATTCCATGAAATATTGACTGTCAGAAAGTAAAATTTAATTGGGTATTAAAAACTCAAGCAAATGTTATTATGCCTGCCATGTTGAATGGTCTCAAAGAACCATGACTACTATTTATACAGCCAAAGGAAAATTGAGTAGAAGAACTGTAAAAATCGTTATCTCATCTGACAACTTGTTCTTGATGAAACTAAAGGACGTTGCAAGTGTTTTAAGTTTTCTGAAGTGGAAATATGTTACAAGACAGGGAAGATGCTGGCTACTTTGAAGAAAAAAGAAAGAAAAGAAAATCTAAGATGGCAGTAAGGTTATAAACCTGCAAGATGGGGAAAGCAGCTGAACTAAACTGCGACAGAGATTGACTGGGAAAAGAAAGGTTTAAGATTGTCAGAAAGATTCATGTGTGTGGTCCAAAAAGAAGCTGGAGACATCACTAGTACTGCACTGTGAATGCTCTGTGCCTTGTCACCACAGCTTCGTATAATTAAGAGGAAATTGGAGGTTGATGGGTAGAGATGCTGACAGATTTTCCCCTCCATCCATTTTTTCATAATCTTTCTGGGAAGGAGTTACACAGCATGACTTTTACTTAAACTAAACTCATCTCTGCTAACTTACAATGCTCCAGAACCATGTAAATCATGTTCATGTGTACAGATCTTTGCACAGCAGAAAACATAATATCGTTTATCTCCCACCAGCAAATATCATGTAAAGTGACTGTGGACATTTAGCAAGAGCAAGTCTAGGGCTAAATGATCAGAAGGTCATATTATTTAGTAAAAATTATGTTAGCACCAACTTCTATACAAATTAACCAAGGACTTGAGATAGCTTAGGGCATTAGAGTGCATTTTGAGCATTGTATTTGAAGGTCAGTAAGGAAGGAAGGAAGAATAACATTTTATATTCTTTAGTTTGCATACATTTTCTTTTTACAGTCTGCAGAAAGTTTAGAAGCAATGGTATAGAACAGCAAATACATAAAGAATACCCCATGTCAAATGTGTTTGGTTAGCAAATGGACTGTTCTGGTCTGTTTATACCTGTCTCCATCATATTAAAAGGTTGCACATTGTACTTAGGGACATGGTTTAATGAGTATTGGTTGCTGGGGGACAGTTGGACCAGATGACCTTGGAGGTCTTTTCCAACCTTCATGATTCTATGATATCTATTTAGCATATATAATAATACTTGCTTAGTCCCAGAAACTTGCACCAGCTTGCTGTGAATGACAAAATAGCTTTAGGGAAAGAATTTCCACTTTTTAACAATAAACTAAATTAATCCATGGTATATATGAGGATTGGAAGCTACATTTATGCACGCACATTAAACATGCCTGGGACCAGTCCTTAGCATTGAGAACAACTGGCATGACACAGTGGGCATACGTGCCATTAGCTGTTTCAGCATGGAAAGCAGATGGCTGGATGCAAACTGCCTGGTAAGGGCGGTCACTGAGCCATGCTAACTCTAAAACACGGTGGTCTGGGAGAGCTGCAGCATTCCCAGGCATGGTTGTCACAGCTTCCTAATGAATACAGCCAAGCTCCAACACTGGGATCTATTTCATTCACTGATGCAGGCAGTTGCAAAGTTCTTCTCTCCACCAGCACCCTCTCTTCCAACTGCTGTTAAGAGCAACAAAGGGAAAACTTCTTACTGTGTATTTAATGCAGTGACTTGCACAGGGATGTTACTGATGATGGCATTCCATTTAAGGGAAATCTGTCTCACACCAAGTAAAATTCCAGCAGAATCTGGCAGGTTTTTGTCAAATGAACTGCACGATTTTAAGGCCTTCTAAAATTTACAGCGCTAATCTTAAAGTTACTAAGCACTTCTGTAGGATCTGATCTTTTCAAAGCACTTAGGCAGGGACATAAACCATAGGGAAAAAAAATAAAAAATAAAAAAATCTTACTCTAATTTAAACAAGTGCCTTTTTGGATGAGGGCCCAGGAGTCATAAACACAGAAAGACAGAGAAAGGCTTGTAGTGGGATTCTTAATTTAAACTTTATTTGCAAGAAGAAATCACAATTTTAGCGAGCCTTTAACTTGTGTTTTTACACTAAGTTATAAATTATGCAGAATAGTAAAGGCTTGCTTCTGTTAGAAAGTAACTGAATAAATAACTTAGATCATTTTTTAAAGTTCTGAGCGTTCATGTAGAATAAATTGTCTAATTATAATAACTTTTTTTACCCCCTTTGAAGTCCTTTGTAAAATATTATTGCAAGATTTGAAAGAGAAAAAGCGTAAGGTTTGAATTTTTCAGCAGAGAAGGCTCTTATTAATTTTCTCACTGTACAATAATTGTAAAAATATAATTCTGTTTCATCTTTAATATAAGGTAGAGAAGTGGAAAGTGAATTTTCTGCCTTAGCAAGGAGATTACTAATAATGAAATTACTGTCTCCTTGCAAGTATCAATTTGCTGTTTATTAATGTGCTAACATATTGTTTCAGACTCCTATGATGTGGCATACCAGAAGGGAGCAAATATGATTGTCATTTGAATTTTTGCTGTAACTCTTATTATATTACACGAAATGCACGTGAGAAGTTTCATGTAGGCAGGTGACGTGATACTAACAACATCTTCCTGAATATATTTGCTTTGAAAAATTCATACCTAATCTGTGAAAAGATCATACCTGACCTCTGTTTCAGTCTCTGAAGAATCCCTTCTTCTCCCACCTTCCTCCAAAATCTTCCCAAAAGCTATTGGGCTTCTTCTAGACGTATAAAGGCTGGTGATGGGTGAAGATGCCATGTAATGGCACCATACTCCTTTTCTCTAAGCTATTTTTAGGGGTAGAAAGGAGTCAGTGGTGAAACTTCTGAGGTAAAATTATGTGATCGTTCATGGTCTCCAGTACACACCTGGGAGAAGTGTATAAACTGTAGGTTTTCCCTTTGGGTTTGTCAGTTGCTCATTCTGAATTTTGCCTCTGTGGGAAAGGGGAGGTCTGTGAGATGTGGCACAAATGGGTCAGTGTCACCAACTCAGCTCCTTTACATTCTCCTCACACTGTCAGGTCATGGCTGAAGAAGGTGAGTAAGAATAGAGTCTCGGAGATATTCGTTGGCACCTATCCCATAAGGCAGAAGCATCAGTTAGGACATTCATATTCTCCAGAGCCCCAGATGAGACCATGAGGCTAGGAAAGACATGATCTGTATGGAGAAAAGAAGCTCTTACTTTCTGAGAAAAAAAAAAAAAAAAAAAAAAAAAAAAAAAAAAAAAAAGACATGCAGAGTAATGGGCACAAGAGAAGAAACATCCTGTAGAAGATACATGTAGAAACTATCTGAATGGGAAGATGTTCCTTTATATCAGGTCATCACAAATAAAGACACCACTTTTACTATTGTTCTTTTCAAATTAAAATTTACAAATTCATTTAAAATTGTTTTCTTTACAATTATTTTAACGTTTATATATTATTCTCTTTTTCTCTTGTTATTTAGTCACATCAAATTATTTTTGGTTCATGTCTCTTTCACTACTTTTCTGAACTCAAACCATCAGCTAATCAAAAACTGTATCGAAGATCAGGCATTTTGCTAGGCTTTAGTTAGGCTTCAGTGCTATGAACTATGATTTTTTATTTATTTTTTTTTTCACTGATTTTGTTGAAGGATTCCTGAAATTTCTCTCAGAAATAATTTTCTTTTATAATGGAAAATAAGTCTCTGCATGTCCTCCACAGTGCATTTAATAGTTTCCCAAATAATTCTTTTAGTAGGAAAAATTTAGCTGTTTGTTGGAATGACATTTTGATTTCTTATACATTACAAGTATGCAAGAAGAGCTGAAAAATGGTTCTAGAAATCATATTAATCATCTAAATGTATATGGATGTAAAAGGAAGAACAATTTGTTTTTAACCACACTGCCTTTTGACATGAAAATAGTGCAAGTTGTAATCATTATGCTCAGTATTATCCACATTAATTTCCTTATAAAAGAATAGGTATACAGATATGATACGTCTTGAAAAATTGAGGACTGAAAAATTATTTCAGTCTTATGACATACTAAGCAGTTATTCTGGTTTACAACAAAAACTGCTATGACTGGAGAACACAGAATATGTAGGAGTCAGGTCTGTCCACTTGTGGACAAAGCCTTCTACTACATGTATGTTAAGATTTTTGCCACTGTCCATTACGTGTCAGTCATTTCCCTTACAAGCTTGACATGCTAAGATATGTATGATCTACAGTCTGACAACAAGGTCAGCTTGGCCATCTTCATCCCAATGCACATTGTATGCTACATTGCCAATCAGTTTGGCTTCAGACTTTGGATGGAAGAAGCTACAAAGTCCTATTGAGGCTTGGAGATCTTTTTTTTTACTAAAATACATCTTATATTTTAGTATTTTTTTCTGAAGCTCTATTGAAAAAAACAAAACAAAACAAAACAAACAGTGGTTCTGATCCCTTGAGATGTCACCATTTTGATCTACAATTATATTTTCATCCAGATTTAGATTGTTTCTTTTCTATTACTAGCATACAAACATCTTTTTATTTTATTTTTATAAATACATTTAGAGACACAGAGATGCACTGCCTGCAGTTGCTGAAGTTGCTGCATATGTGTTTCTGAATCAGAGAGCTGCTAGTCCCAAAATGCTCCAACATCTCCTACAAGCTGTCCAGTTCTTTTACAGCACACATATTAAATATTTGGAATTATTTCACTAAGCTGGTGTGAAAAAGAACTTGGCATGTTATCTAAATAATGTAGCTGTTGTATGAGAAAATAGGTCATGGTCAGGAGGGTAAGTAGAGAAGGGCTGCACAATTAAATCTAGCACCCCAAAACCTGAAATCATTTGGGTAGGCAGAACAGAAGTGAAATGAATGTAAAACAGATAGATGAACAGGTGCACAATTTGGTCTAGGTTTAAAAATGCTAATTATGTTAAAGTAATCCTGGTTCAGTAAACCAGCTAGCTCCTGGCCTTCACAATACCCACGTAATAAAAACAGATTACAAAAAGCATAGCCTTATTAGTAAATGTAGACAGATGGGCTCTCTATTTACCGTCACTTTTTCCACTGATTCCTTAAACAGCCTGAGGAAACCACGTCTACCAAGACCTCCTCAGCTATCTTTAGCAAGCAGAGTATCCATCAGTATCAGAATCACAGTACCCTCTTTTATATCATATTTTGAGCACATCTGACCTGTCGCAGGCACCAGCCAAGTGGAAATGACAGTGAATGACAGTAACAGACAAAATAAGATGGCTGCCAGGAGTGCAGAGAGACCCAGGGACCTCAATCAACTGAACCACAAATCCATTAAATGTTTTAATTTTGTGTATCCAACTGTGGGGCAATGTTTAGAGCAGGAGAGAGAAATATAGGCACAAAAAAAATAAAAGCATGTGTGTGAATAAAGAGTTTGAGAAATAAAAGTAGCTCGAGGAGACGTAAAACTGAGAAGCTTGGTTATTCCCTTTTTTGGAAGATGCTACAAACATTACATGCACACGGAATAAACCACTATGTAATATCACTTTGCATATCAGAAAACGTACAAATTAAATTGGTTTTGAATGGCAGTGCAGAAAGGTAAAAAGTCACCACGTTCCATGAAAACAGGCTAGTTAACTAGCCTGTTTTTGTTTGTTTGATTTTTGTTTGTAGTCATTTTCCTATCACTTCCACTTTCTGGCTGACACTGCAGTGGCTGAAATGCACGAAGAATCTATTTTAATTGGAGTTAAGAAGTACAGTTACAATCATGCATACTTATCTGTTCCAGGCTCAGTCTTGCATCTCAAATAAAACCTCAAAAGCAAAACTGGTGTAAAAAAATACGGCACAATGTCATATGCTTTCAGGTATTTTAAAACTTGATTCTGCTTTTCATCCTCTCTATTAAAGGCTAGTTTTTCTATGCTAACTCTCACATGCAGTTAATTCTAGGTTAAAAAAAATATCATCCAAGGATACGCCTATTCTGTGCTTTCTGAGCATCACATAAAGAAGCAAGATGAAGACCTGTTGTCTTCCTCCCCCCCCCCACCCACCCCCCCACCCCGTGTTGGTGATAACTGTGATGAATATGTGATGAAATGAAAGTGGTCATTAACTAATGCCAAAATAAAGTGTTTATAGCCACTGTTCATTCAATACCACGTAAGCACTTCTAGCTAAAAAAGTGTTTATAAAACATACACAAGAATTAGAAAAGGTACTTAATTTACTTTTCAAATGATGTATCATATCTGCTTAGGAAGAAAAGTTCTTTTTAACTGATATCAGGCAGATGTGCCTAATAGAAAAGAAAGTCAGCAAGGCGCTCTTATAATTCTTTGAGTTATAAGAAAACCCTGATCAAATACAGTTGTATAGTGTAGTTGCAATACAGTTCATAGGACTGTATAGAGCACACCACACCACAGCTTATTTTAAGGCTAGAAGCACTCATTAGATCAAGGTTGAACAAAGTCTCTGTAAAGCTACAAAACTGTGTGATCACACTACATAATGTGTGCTGGTGCTAGTAAGCGTTGCCTTCCTCCCAGTGTACACTCACAACTTTGTTAGATCATTGAGTTTGCTCTTCTGAATAACAAAGGTAGAACATGTTGTCAAAGAATCCCTGCCTTTAGACAAGAAACTTGCAGTTGCGTTTAACAGGGAGTGGATTTCTTTCTAGTAGATATTTTTTTTTTTAAATTATTTCGTTCTGTAAGAGGGTTTTAATTTTTAGTAAGCAACTGAAAGAACCCAACTCTTTTAAGAGAAATACCTTTTACCATTTTGTTTTAAATTGGCTCGGTCAGACTTCCTTACCTTCTGAAAGAAACTGCATGTCCCTGTAATGTGTCAAATGGCATTCTGTGCTGCATTTTCATACTATGCCACAGAAGTCAAAGGATACAATTGTAATGTTTTGAATACAGGCCAAAATCAGCCTTCTGGGTAGATTGTATTAGGTTCAAGAATGTGCTGCATGAATCTAACTCTGGGTTCATTTAGAGGTTTGAGATGAGCCACAGAGCTTGGAGGGATAGAAATGCAAGATCAAATATATGGTGACTTGGAAGTGATGAACATTTATTCTGTCCTTTGTATGCAGCCATGGGCAGATATGCTGGTTGTGAGGCTTCTCCTTAACCCTCTGCCATAACGCCAGAGATAGTCTCTGGCAGCTGAGGGTTCAAGACTCAGCAACTGAGTCTTGAACACTTCTTACAATGCTGTGGGTATATCACACGGGCTGGTGCCTTGAAACATAAAGGGACATGAAGCTCACACACAGGAATCATGCTTTAGCTCAAGCCTCGGCATGACCTTTTGTGCAAACACAAGCAAAAAAACATAGGAGGGTAAAGTAAGTTTTTCCCCTCATGTATTCTAGTTGTCCAATATTGCTGAATAGAGCATGTAATATTTCTTTTTTTCAGAAGACATGCAGATATGCACACTCAGATTAATTTAATTTCTCCTTATTGAAAGCTTTTAATTGGCTAAAGGAAAGCTTTGTGTGTTTTAAAAACAAATCAAGCAAAAGCTCTTTTAAAATTACTTTTTAATATATTTTATGAAAAACTGTTTCTCATTTTCCAAAGAAAATGTGGATATCTTAATTATGAAGGCTAATGCCAGCAGACAATAAAGCTGCTCAGTCTCACACAGAAAGAACTGAAGCTGCTGTGGTTCTACTTCCTTCTTGCATGTTTCAGATATTCCCTTGTTTCAATAAGCGATGTGGAGTGTACCATTAGAGGTAGAAATATTTCTTTTTATGGGTATTTGTTTTTCAAAACCAGATTTAATTGTGTTTATGTTTTTTTTTCTTTTGTGGAGCTAAAAATTAAGCCCTCAGAATGACCATCTAGACTTTGATGCCTACTAATCAATGTAAACATGTCACTTCGTAATTAATTCATAACTAATTAGCAATAATTAGCTGTGTCTGTTTTTGAAAAATATCAGTCGTCTCACTTATATTACCTGTCAGTCAAATATTTTTTAAATAACTTTTGATAACATTTCTGGCTTCAATTAACAGAACATCAGAATCTTACTACAAATTTCCTGGACGTTATTCTAACATATGTGAGGAAGAGAATATATGCATATTCATGGAAGACTATTTCCAACTGTGATACTAATAGTATTGTGGCTTGAATCAGGAAAAACATGTTATTCTCATGTAACTAAACCAATTTGAGCTGAACTAGAAATGCCAGTAAGGAAAATAGAGATATAAATTACTCTGCTAAAGCTTAAACCAGACTTAAAAAAATAATAATAATTGTTTTTTACTATTTTTGGAAAATAATGATTTTACTGAGGTGAAGCTTCATCAGATTTGTCAATAAATAAATAAACTATACAGAATACAGCAATTACGCTAGATTTATCCTGGCTTTTGTATGTCTGCCTGCATAGTTAGTTTTGTAGTCTGAATATTAGCTAATAGAACCTAAGACTGAAGTACCTCTTCACCAATGTAACAACAGCAGATTTTTTTTTTTTTTTTTCAAAGACAGGAATACTAAGGTGTTGTGTTTTGTTTTTTTGTTTGTTTGTTTTTTCCCCTCAGAACTGTAGCATAGCTCTGGGGCAGAAGACTACTACCACAGAAATTTCCTTGAAACTTCATTTCAAACATGGACTGATCAAAGGGAGTCACCTACCATTCCCTTCAGTGGCTGTTTGTCAACAAGGTGCTGTGAAGGAAGAAAAGACACCAGGAGGTGATTCTCAGGACTGGAACCCAGACTCTAAGAAGGAGAGAGATTGAGTAGATTGAAGATGGGTCAACTCTCGATTAAAACTACTATTTGATCTACCTGATGGAAGGCTTTGCAAGGAGCTGCACTGCTAAGAACACTTGAGAAGGAGAGGTGGCAAAAGAACAGGAAATACATCCCAAGAGGCAGCTCTAATCTCTTGCAGTATTGGCCTTCCTGGAGGTAAACATGTGGCTGCCTTTACATATTTTGTGCTCAGAAACAAGGAGATGAGTTTGTACATGAGAATGAACAATCTTTTTCTGGATATCTCCTATCCCACGCTCTTTTCAACATTTTTTCATGAAAGGAGGATCATCGAGTTTTTGACCATTAAGCCATTAATGAGCATTAGGTCACAACAAACCAGGAAAAAATTATCTTTCAGAGAAATAAAACCAATAACTTAACAAGTAAACAGATCTGCAAGCCTTCCTAAGACCATGTAGTGTGATATTTTCTGTGAAATCTGAATTATATTTTTTCTTGATTTTTATTATCATTTTCTGTAGAAAGTGAATCTCTTGGTTTATGGTTCTGTCCTGAAGGAGTCCACAACACTCTAGAGATTTAGATGGAGTTAAATGTCTTGTTGCTAAGTTGATCAAAAACCACAAGAGCAAAGTAACACATCATCCTCTAATTTCAATGCTGACATGAAATGCCAGTGCTTCTCTTCAGGGATTTGTTATCTGAAGCATGTCCATAAATACGTGAAATCAGATCATGAAAGTTGAACATGACCTTGGAATACAGCTGGGAAAGTCTGTAGAGATTCTGGGAGAAAGATATTTCCTGAAGTAAAAAACACACTTCTATTGAAACCTCTTTTTATCGCAGATTCATGCTAGAAGACTGTCATTTTAAAAGCACATCCTTGAATCCTTTTCCTGTTCTTTTCCTGTGTTTGGAATGAAAGCTGTACTTAAATATTAGGACAAATTTAAGGAAGTGGCTCAGGAAAAAAAAAAAAAAAAGTATGATGTTTCTCATACCATACAGTCATTCAGAAAAAGGGGAAAAAATGTGTCAATCATATTTTTCTTTCAAATGTATCTCATGATCTTATTTGAAATGCAGTAAAAAATCCTTAGAGAATAGGCCAGTACACCAATGTGAACAAAAAAGAGACCATGATTTTCTGTACATTTCTTCCATTTAAAATACCTGTTTTTTTCTGAACTCTCGAATGGAATTATCCTAAGGCTTTAACTCATACGTACTTAGTGCGTAGTTTTGCTAGTTCAAGATGGTACTGCATCAACTGTTTGCTATTGTTCTTCTCCCTTTCCTGCATTCTCATGTTGATAAAAATGGTGAAGCAAAACACATGCTCACAGCACTGTGTGAAGCAAGAGGCTTATCCGAAGCTACCCAACTCCTCGACCTACAAAGAGAGTAACATGAAATGGCACTGATTCCCAGGAACACTCATTGTCAGTACAGAACATTTTCACAGTGTACTGTGCAGCTCCTGCTTTATTTCCTGTTACTTATTAAAAAAATAAAAATCATCAAGCAAAATAATTTAATGCAACAAGCTAATACTGAGCCTGTTGTGTTTTTTGTTTGTTTGTTTTTTGTTTTGTTTGTTTGTTTGTTTGTTTTTAAATAAAACAACTGACTCTAAGAAGTGTACTTAAGAGGTTATATATATAGCTCACGTGCATAACATCAATGTTGCTATTGTGGTAATAACTGCTTTGAAGGTTAGTCACTGCTTTTCACAGTTTTTGTTTCATTAAAACTTGAGGTATGAGTATACACGGATGCACTAAGATATTTGGTTTAAAACCAGTCCATTCCTGGAAATTCCACTGACCTGGAAATTCTGCTTTTCTCACTTATGAATCTATGCTTCAGAATGTGGGGAGGGGAGCCACTTACATTACTGAACTTGCACAGGTTTTTTTCTTTCATTCTCCTTAGCCCTATGCTGGAGACTACACAAAAGAGAAAAAAAAACATTACTAATGAACAGACCTGTGCAGATTCTTAAATAACATGGCCAATGAGGGGAAAAAAAAAAAAAAAAAAAAAAAAAAAAAGTTTGGGGAAACAGTAACTAATGGCAGCTAAGCACGTCTCCTGACTCAGGGCAACGCTGTCAGGGGTGGATGAGCTGGCTGCAGGCGAGAGGCACAAAGCAGCATGTGGTGCCATGCAGAGGTGGGACTCTAGAAGGAGCAGGGTTAAAGCTAGGTCAATTGCACATGCCTCTGAAAAGGACTAGCAAGTGTGGGTAGAGCCGGAGCCTAAAATGGTTGTAATGGTTTCAGCTCAGGAGCTAACAGCTGAGGCTGTGTTGAGGTATTGCTGCATACTGCTGTGTTCAGTGTTGGCTGTATTCTCATAGTCTCAACCTGCTTTTTCAGACTAGAAATTTGAAACACAAAGCCAGAGACACAAACCAGAAATCCTTCCCTATGGATAAGAATGACAGCATTATCACCATTTTGTTTTATACTCCCTTACCTCCCAGTCCTTTTTCCTGCTATTTTCCTGTTGCATAGTTACATATTGTGTAAGGGAATAACTCTGAATTGCCAATGAGTCATTATTCCCTATTGAACAAATCTGGAGAAGTGGAGTTAATATCTGTACTTAACCTAATGGTAATTTCAGACCAAAGGGCTACATCTGGATAAAGATACAGATTTGGTATTCTGTGTAATTACCTCCTGCTTATGTCTTACTTGGATCATTTAAATTTGGAGCCAAACAACAACTTTCCCATCTTCTCTTTACCCTGTGAAAGACATGGATCCAAAAGAGTACTAAAGCATTTGTGATAAACCCTTTTTTCCCTGAAACCACAGCATCTAATGTGAAAAGGGGCAGAGAACAGGTGATGACTAGTACAGTACAGAATCTGCTGTTAGGATGTCTCTCCACAATTGTGATTTCACATTTTTTTCTAATACATATTATATACCAACATGTTTTTCTTTGGTTTATAGGACATTTTGGGTGAGTAAACCAAGCCATGGTAAATTACTGTGAAAGGCTGTAATTTTGAACTCTTTCTGGAGCCAAACGTTTATGCTTAATTAAAAATTGCTATCCCTCCTCCTCCCCCACACACACCTTTTTTTTTTTTTTTTTTTTTTTTTTTTCATTTGAAATTCTCCAAGTATTCTAATTAGGCTTCCCCTAAGGGTCAGAGAACATTAACAGTTTGAGCACAGGCTAGCTTTTTTGACTGCTTGGAAATCTGCTGTTAGTGCTATTTGTGGAAACGTAAGAGAAACCCAGCTGCCCTGGCTAGCATAGTATAATTAATAATAATAGCTATGCAATGATGACAGATCCAGGTTAATTTCATACTAATTAAAGGCTATAGTTAAGCAAATGACTATTTGCATTTGAAATAATGGCCTGTGGCCACACTAGCTCACAAAAATGTGCTGTATCCTCATGGCAAGATCTCAAATGGGAATGAAATTAATTTGACACATGTACACGTGATCTAGTCTGAGAAGTCGAGAGCTTTCCAAAGATGTGTGCAGTGAGACAGCAACAGTTGATAATGAAGGAGAGTCTGATAGGAGCTGAAGTTAAGTTCTGAAGGGGTGAATGAAGAGAGTGGTTAGAAGAGCTGGGAGTCAATCAAAAAATAATTAATGAACAGCATGGAGAAAGAGGTACTATTCAGCATGAAGAATCAGTTCTCTAGTTAGGGGCAAACAGGGAAGGAGACAGGAGGGGAGTTCCTCAGTTAGCTGTTCCTGGATGCTGAAAAGGAAATTAAGGAGCTTGTCAATCAAAGGATGAATAACTGAAAACAGAGTGCTGACCAGCCATAAACTATAGAGAACTCAGTGCTGTTTGGGAAACTAGTTTGAGAATTTACCTCTGGTATTTGTTAGCAAGCTGTGAGATAAAGAGAAAGGCATAACAGGCTATTCTGGGGGAACAAGAACATCTGATATATTACGTAATCAAAAGGCTGAACTGAACTGAGTACTCTGAAGACCTTCTCTTCTTAATACATACAAGGAAACAGTAGAGATACACAGAAAGACAACTTGTAGTCAGGCACTGGTAAATACATAGGCTAACCATCCTGGATGATAGGCTGCCATCCTGGAGTTTTCCTGTACCTTGGACTTTGGTTACATCGGAACTAGAACTATTCCTCAGAGGAGAGGCAGCAAAGAATATATGAACTGAGAGAAAAGAAAAAGTATCTGGGTTCATATCTACTGGTTAGATTTAAATGTAGCTGAATTTTCAAAGGGTTTTGGATTATACATGGTTTTATTTACAGAACAAGGTGATGCAAAATTACAGAACAATAAATGCAGTGAAATGAAATATTGACCTAATTAAGTATATATATATATATAGTAATATTGTATTAAGTTTGCATTAAAATTGTATTAATTTTTTTACCGACAAACTGTACTGGCATGCTTCAAATCCCTCCTGTGGAACATTGCAAGAGTGTATAGACATGCGGGGCTCCTACTGTATTTAGAGTAGGACTGAGTCTTCCTTCTGAAGGATGTTAGGGAGGGTCCTGAAATTCTTAATATTGGAAAAGATACAAATATCTCTAACCCTAAAATCATATATATATGTTAATATATATATATGTATGTGCCATATTTTCTTACATGCTTTTCTTAGTGTTTCATTGATTGATTATATTAAGCAAATAATAAATAAATCCATTTAAAATTATTTTGTCCTACACTGGAATAAGCAAAGTTATACCCAACTGTTTAAGATCTTATGATTATTCTAATTACTATACTATGTGGAAAAGCATTTTGTGGCTAGCTTTCTGAATTTCTTATAATTAAGAAAAATATTTATTCCAAATCAAATTCTCTGACAATGATCCATTGACAGTGTTTTTATAGTCCAAACTAATATAAACTTTAAATACAAATCTGTTTATACTTAATAATAAGGAAATAACTGAATCAAAACCACTGGAGTTTCAGAGCATTTGGCCATATTACATTTAGTCAGAAATAGACTTTAAAAAGGTTCTTTTTAGTGCTTCCCTTCCCCCCAATAAACTTTATTAAAATATTTTCCTGTGTAAATCCAGCTATTTTTATTGAGGGGCTAGACCTGCAGCTGATGTAACTTGACGATGTAAATGGACTTCAGTAGTGTGATGGTGATTTATATCAGCTGAAGAGATGATCTAAAGAAATTAGCAAAAAAATAAATATATCACGTCTTACATAGTTATGCAGGTTTGTTGATAAAACTATATACATCACCAACTGCTGCTTCTTCCACTGTTTTATTATGGTCTCTTGGTTTCAAGAGAAAAAGGAGCGATTCAAGATTCTTCTTGATCTTGCTGTTGAGCTACTGAGAATGTGTTTTAAAATCATTAATAACAGGATATTCAGTTCTTTTAGCAGCTTAAATGAACTCTTACTGTGGGGTCAGAATTTATAAAAAGAACAGTGATTTCATGCTCTTTGAAATCAATGTGCAAATCTGAGAAACCTTTTAAAAGCAGAAGAAGCTAACGGTGCAAAAACTTTGCAAAACCTGAGGTAGATAAATGGCCTGCAGCCTGCAAAGACACTCATCTTTTAATATATACAATGACAAAAGTTTGGGACATAAGTAAAAGTGGGAAGCTTACTTAAGCAGAAGGGAAAATTACAATATTGCTATCCAAGGTATTTGAGGTATGTGTGTGTGTGTATATATATATATTATTTTTCCTGAGGAATACACTATTTGCAAAAAAAAAAAAAAAAAAAGAGAAAGAGAGAAAGCCAGATCCTACAGAGACAAATAAATGATCAAGGGTAAGCAGTTACTGCTGCTATTAAGAAACTGCTTTTACAGGGCATGAATTTAAAAGGAATCACATCTGAAAGACACAAGGAAAAGTATTATTTGGAAACAATTAATGACAGGACTAAACAACAAGATCCCTCTGCCGCCCAAATTTTAGAGCAGTTAGAAAGGGATGTTAAGAGCAATGCTTTAGAAATCTGGTGATGTGCAATATGAAGAATGTTTGCAAGGGTGAGTTTAACAACACGGTTTTTGGTTTTGGCTCCCTAAGTAACAAACAGGACACTGACCAACCAAGATATGAATCCAGAATAACTAAAAATAAAAATGGAAATGTATCCAGTTTATTCATGCCACAGTATCAATGAGAGAAGTCCTACTCTTGTCTTGGAAAAAACACCTTCATTAGTTACATGTGCAAAGCAAAAGGCCCAGCTATTCTAACAGAAGAAATGCAACGCTAAATGCAGGGACAACAAGAAAACTAAGTTTCTACCTGGAATTAATAACGAGCCTGAAATCTTAATGCTGCTGGTGCCATAAAAGAACATTTTACAGCAAATGGGATAAACAAGAGATGTCCAGACGTTCCTGAAGGCATAGTAAATCTATCAAGACATTATAAAAATAAACTATCAGCTAAAAAGCCATGCTAGGAGTACAAACACTGCTGTTAACTATGATGCTTAACACATGGAACATGAGACAATTTAATAAATTCAAAAGATCACAGAATCACAGAATCATAGAATTGAAGGGGTTGGAAGGGACCTCGAGAGATCATCAGGTCCAACCCCCCTTGCCAAAGCAGGTTCCTTAGAGCAGGCTGCCCAGGTAGGCATCCAGATGGGCCTTAAATATCTCCAGAGAAGGAGACCCCACAACCTCCCTGGGCAGCCTATTCCAGTGCTCCATCACCCTCACTGTGAAGAAGTTCTTTCACATGTTGGTGCGGAACTTCCTGTGCTCTATCTTGTGACCATTACTCCTTGTCCTATCCCCACAAACCCCTGAAAAGAGGTTGGCCAAATCCCTCTGTCTGCCACACCTCAGGTATTTGTACACATTGATGAGATCCCTCTCAGTCTTATTTTCTCCAGGATGAACAGACCCAGGTCTCTCAGCCTTTCTTCATAGGAAAGATGCTCCAGGCCTTGTATCATCTTTGTGGCCCTCCGCTGGACTCTTTCCAGGAGATCTCTGTCTTTTTTTTGTACCGGGAAGCCCAGAACTGGACACAGTACTCCAGGTGAGGCCTGACAAGGGCAGAGTAGAGGGGGAGGATCACCTCCCTTGACCTGCTGGCCACACTCCTTTTAATGCATGCCAGGATCCCATTTGCACTTTTGGCCAGCAGGGCACAGTGCTGGCTCATGGTCAACCTGTCGTCCACCAGAACCCCCAGGTCCTTCTCCTCAGAGCTCCTCTCCAGCAGGTCATCCCTCAGCCTCTACTGATGTGTGTGGTTGTTCCTTTCCAGGTCCAGGACTCTACATTTGCTCTTATTAAACCTCAATTGGTTCACCACCCTCTGAGCTCAGCCAGCCAGTTCTCAACCGAACTTACTGTCTACTCCTCTATCCCACACTTTCTCAGCTTTGCTATCAGGATCTCATGGAAGACAGTGTCGAAAGCCTTGCTAAAGTCAAGGTAGATGACATCCACTGCTCTCCCCTCTGGTGATGCCATCATAGAAGGCAATGAGGTTGGTCAAGCACGACTTCCCCTTGGTGAATCCATGCTGACTACTCATAATCTTCTTCTCTTCCAATCGCTTGGAGATAGCATCCAGAACAAGCTGTTCCAACACCTTTCCAGGGACAGAGGTGAGACTGACTGACTTCTGGATCTTCTTCTTGCCCTTCTTGAAGACCAGAGTGACATTTGCTATCCTCCAATATTCAGGCACCTCTTCTGTTCTCCAGGATCTTTCAAAGCTGATAGAGAGTAGTTCAGCAATCACTTCTGCCAACTCCCTTAGCACACATGGATGCATCCCATTGGGACCCATGGATTTGTGTGCGTTGAGCCCACTCAGATGCTCCCGAACCACTCCCTTGTCAACAAGGGTGGAGCCCTCCATTTCCCAGACTCTTTCTCCTCCCTCCAGGGTTGAGGAGTCCCGGGGGAGGGAGTCCTTGAAGCAAAGACTGAAGCAAAGAAAACATTCAGTATCTCTGCCTTCTCAGCGTCTCCCGTTACCAGGACACCTGCCTCATTCAGCAGGGGACTCACATTATCCCTAGTCTTCCTTTTTTTACAAGATTACAAGTTTACAAGATTGATGACCAATGAGAAGATTTTCCCCCATAAATGTAGTAGAAAAGAGAAAAGTCAGTCAAAATGCATGATGGCTGAGAAAAAGAAAAAGAAAAGACAAAAAAAAAAAAAAAAAAAAAAAAGTACTTTTGAAACAGTACATCAAGATAGCATTTTATGGACAGTCTCAGTTCCAAATTAATGCAGTGTACTAGACACTTGCTCAGGTGCTCAGAATGCTTTCCAATAAGACTGCAGTAAGTAATTATGTAGTAAATACTTTCACTATGCTACTTTTCAATAGTTTTTAAAGACTGCTCTTCAGATTATCTCCTACTAATACGCCAGGAAAAAAAAAAAAAAAAAAAGCAAGCATATTAGAAGTAACAGTGTTCAGTCACCAGTCATTTATGATAGATAACATGAAAGGCATGTAAAAATTTACTTCAGAGAACATGACATAAATTTGAGAACTCACCAGACATAAAATTGAGAACTCTCCAAAAGAAATCACCACCTATTACTAGTCTATCACTTTCTGAAAATACTCTTGTAAGTGGCCCTTTAAGCTGCAAAAGAGGACTAAATCACACTGGTACTGTCTTCAGCAGATACATCACTAGGAGTGAGATCCTTTTACTGGGTGCTATCAGAGGATTTTTTTTTAAAAAGGTTAAAGTTTGTCCATAGCAGATCCTCTGTTTCACTATGCTTCAGTCTATCAGACTACATCAGAAACACATGCAAAACGTAACCGTGGCTCACCAGGACATTTAAGATATTTACCTCAGTGCATTAAGCTAAGTGTACCTAATAAACCACAGACTATACATCAGCTAAAATTCACAACCTGCTGTGTGGGCTTCACAGCAGCTAACAATGCTCAGCCTTCTTATAGGAGCTTCTGTTGGTTGGAGCCACGTAAAGCCTGGGTGCCTGATGCTACTTTGAATCGGCATAGCAAACCAGACCATAGAAATTATATTGGAAGTAATGTAGGAAACCACTGAGATAAAATGCATTTACACTCCTACTGCTAGTGCCACCAAATGCTTGGTAGAAATACAGTTGTTAATGTTTGCACAATAGACACAAGTTACTATAATTCTATTCAAAATTTTTCTTTAAACCTGCTGTAAAAAGGTTTAATATACTTCCAGCGCAGCATGTCAGGCTCCTGCTTTGTTAAGCATTTTGAAAGAAAGGTTTGGGCTTTCCTCTCCTGTACTTGGTATATTGTGATTACTGCTGCAGTACTTCATGATTTCATTCAAATGCTGGCAAGTCTGATGCTTACCAGTCTTGTTGGATTACCTCGTTATATTTACTATCACCTGCAAAACTGATGCTGAGCATTTGTGAATCGAATCTGATATGCTGCTTAATGCTAGAGAACAGTTACTTCTGAGTGTTACATAAAAGAAGAAGAAAACCTCTTTAAACAGAAAACATGGGAGTGAAATTCTAGTGTGCAAAATCTAGGTAATCTGGTACAGAGTTTCAGGAAATGTCATTTGATTTGTTTGGTTACTTTGATTTAATTTCTGTAGTGGGTTGAACTGGGCTGACTACCAGATGCTCACCCAGCCACATTCTCACTGCTCCTTGATGGCAGGACAGGGGGAGAAAATGGGGTGAAAAAGCTCATGGATCTGGATAGAGATAGTGATATACCATCATTGGCAAAACTTCCTCTCCCCCACATGCCGGTAGGGCTGTTTCTCCCTCTTGCTGTCTTTCTTTCTGTCTTCCTTTCTTTCTGACAGCTGCCAGGCAGCACTGTGCCCTCCTTTCTTCCCCAGGCTGTCCCAGAGGTGAGGCACCGCCATCCTGGCTGCTGGGCCCAGCCATGCCCTGTGGCATCATCCTGCACAACACCAACACAGTCATGCACCCATGGGTGCCCACACTATGTACAGTTTCAAATCTACTTTCCGTTCTCTATTAAATTATTATATTTTAAAGTCATCTCAGCTGCAAGGATACAGGCAAACATCAGAGTGTCTTCCACTAGCTCTTAAGGAAAGACAATTTGTTTGAGTTTGTACCTAATGGTCTCAATGGACAGTGAAATTTAGTTCTTTTTGAGCCTCTCTCCTCCTTAGGCATAAATATAAATATAAGCAGGAAATTTCCAGTCTGTGTGGATTTTGAAAACCATTAGGATCAAGAAGCTCCATAATAAACCCTGTACTGGTGATGTACTGTCAGATACGGTAGTGTAAGCTTTCTGAATACATGCTCCTGGCTGGGCCAGTAACGGTTTGATTTATCACATGCTACACATATTTCTTTCAAGTAAAATGCCTCCAAAGCATCATAACATTTTCATTTTAGTTCATAATGTTTACAATGTATATCTGGAGAACTACTTTTATGTTTTCCCCACTAAAGAATGTGGCTCCTTTGTAGCTCAAGGCATGCTAGATATAGCCAACTTAAACAGGGAAGCTAAATTTTATCAACTACTTCAACAACAAAAACTGAGCAGACAATGTTACATAAAAAAAAAAAAAAAAAAAAGTAAAAAAAAATTAAAAATATTCATTCTGACATATAAACACATAGTGCTTGTATCTGAACACAAAGTTCTCATGATGGAGGAAGGATTTTTTTTTTTTTTTTTCCAAATAAAGAATTTTCCTGAGTAAAGCATCACTACATTCAGTCAGACTTTCCCATGAAGTTGCAGAGCTCCACAATTAAGCTTGACTACTCATGACAAACATAAATAGAAACAGAGCCAAGTTAACAAATTACTTCCTATTACTGACAAACTATCAGACTGATAGAATACACTTCTGGTCAAAGTGGCACCTAAAGAAGGTGTTGGAGAACAAGTATCATTCTTTGCTTTTAGGACAGAAATATTTCTTGGTTTGAAAATAACCTCTTGAAAATTCAAGCTAGCTCATCTTCCAATTCATTGCATTCATGGTTTAGGGTTGCTTTTTTTTCCTGTCAAAACACTACACTTAGTATTAAAAATTTTGAGTACCTTGCAATAGCTGCATTTTTATTCTCTGCACAACAATTCAAAATAGCATTTATTTTAGGACAGGATAACAGCAGAGAAATGCACATCTTTAAATAACAGTTTTAAATAAACAGTGCAGTGTTCTTTCCCATGGCACTCTTGCTGCAATTTCGCTTGAGTAGAAGAAAAAAAATGTTCAGTTTTGGAGTGTTTCATCATACATGCCTGGGATACTGGAGCATACAGATACAAATTCTGTGTTCTGGTCTACATCTCTGGATACATCGCTCTAGTCCCCATTAATGGCTCTCCCTGAACCATTTCATAATCTGTTTCTTAGCCTCATGAAGCAGAGCAAACAGATAAGGTTTTTCTGCCAAAGTCAAGATCTCCAATATATTTTCCTAAGCCTTGGTGCCAACTGCTTCATAGAAACCCAGGAACTCTGAAATGCATAGCAAGTGCAGCTCTGAAAAAAAATTAAATATATTTAAATACTTATTTGTTCATTGCAGGTAACTGTATGCTAAAACACTCTACTAAAGTCACTTTTTTTTTTTTTTTTTTAAATCTGACTGACATCTGTTTCATCACTCTGACAATTTCAAATCATCAGAAGTAGCAAGGTGTTTCTCAGTCATCTGTCCTTTGCCAAAGGAATGCTGGTTAATCTCAAGTGATTCTTTTCCTTCATCTTTACACTTAACACTTTTAGCCCTCAAACTGAGTTTTGCAACATGGTGAGGGGTGCACTGTTGCTCCAGATACCCAGTTCCTGTGTTTTTGTTAGATTTGGCTGTTCTGATGAATTGCTCTTAGGGATCAAGGTTTTCTCACTGTTCCTAACTGAATGCAAGTGTTGTCAGCATAAAATAGTGTCCTTGGTTGGAGCTGTTGGTTTGCTGAATATGCCAAACTAAAACATACTGGTTGAGTGAAAAGTAACTCATTGTCTTTAAAAAAAGTTTCTGATTCAAGTTGTGAGCACACATATTCAGTGTTAATATTCCTGTAGACGTCTGTCAAACCATAAGAATTGGCCATCATCCATTTATTGCAAAACCTGTCCTTTTGTAGAGGAAAACAGGCAAATTGAGGAACAGGTTTTTTTTTTCTTTTTTCTTTTTTCTTTTTTCTTTTTTTTTTTTCTTGTTGTTGTTTGTTTGTTTGTTTGTTTGTTTTTATCACTAGGGAAAGCAGAAATAAAAGTTAGATTTTTTAGAGAAATATATTGGAAATCTTACAGAGGGAAATAAATCTTTTACAATTTCACTGGTAGATGCTATTATCCAAAGGAAAAGACTATAAAGGTAGACTATTATCCAAAGGAAATCCTCGAGCTTTCCTTCCTTCCTTCCTTCCTTCCTTCCTTCCTTCCTTCCTTCCTTCCTTCCTTCCTTCCTTCCTTCCTTCCTTCCTTCCTTCCTTCCTTCCTTCCTTCCTTCCTTCCTTCCTTCCTTCCTTCCTTCCTTCCTTCTTTCTTTTCTCTAGCCCTAAGTAAATATCATTCATGTATCCATACCACAGAGCATTTTTTTTTGTAGTTTTTAATATTTCTTCTTTCCTCATCCTTACAAAGTTTGCCAGAAAAAGTAATTTTGCTTTAGAAGCTGCAGCAGTTAACACTTCTCTATAATTATATTGGTTGATTCCCTGTGAATTAGAAGATTTTTTTTTTTCTTCTATAACATGGCATTATTTCTCCCATTTTAGTGTTTTCTTCAATAGTGTCCACTGTTTTAGATTTCCTAAGCCTCTCAATGTATGGGCTTTGGCAGTTTTACTGCCTCTAGATACCAACATCTGTGGTAAAGATCAAAATCTTCACCATATCTTTATAAGAGATTGAAAGCTGAAGAAAGACATGTCTGGTAGAAAGTAGTGAAAGAGCTTTTTTCTTCTTTCCCATGGCAGTCTTTCTACTATTTGGCAGGAGAAGAAGGGTTTACCAAAGAAGGGATCTATATGAAAGTCTTGAAAAGACTTTGATAAAATCAGGTATATTGTGAGTTCTTGCAAATGAAATAAACTCCCTGCATTTCTCATTAGTATCTCCTGTCAACAATTTATCACTTGTTCTCTTGCTTGCCTGGACTTTTTGGCATATGTCAGTCCTGTGAGGTACAGCTATGTCTTTTCTGACTAGCTGATGAATCTCAGCTTTTATACACTTAGTATATTCAAAATTTCATAACAGAATCATTTTGCAAATTAAATGTGGAAATGGAGAACAAGACAGCAAATAAATGTGAATGCACAGAAGGGATATTCACATACACATGAATTAATTACAGATTGCTAAAAATATATATCAAAACAGGTAATAATATATTGCAACACTTCCATAGTTGTTCCTGAGAAGATATCAATAATTAGCTAACTTCGCTTTCTGATCCTCTGAACCCTTTTTTTCTCCCATAAATAGATCAGATGCCTTGGGGAATGATTGTTTCCATTCTTACTCACTCTGGTATTCTTTTTATTCTAATACTGTCAAGGCTTTAGATTTTCAGCACCATATGGATTTGACATTTTTTTTAACTTCTGATTAAATCAAAACAGACTGTGATATCCTCTCTGAACTTTATATACAGTTCTATAAAAAAATAGCAATTGAAACCAATAATACATTCAGATTGGGCCCGGATGGAACAGAATCTTCTCTGCAAAACACTTGAAATACATTTGACCGTGTAAGATGTAAAATGTTTCAATTTGCAGATATAAACAAATAGATGTAGCATACAAAATCTAATAGAAATACTAAATGGAGCTTGGTTTTGTTTTTCATTGGAAAATATGTTGATGCTATTTCACATAGGCAAAACTATTGGCAGCATTGTATTGCCACGCATTCATCAATGGATGAATGGACCTAACAATAATCTGTGCTCTATGAATAGGCCATAAAGCAGTAATTCAAAATTCATATATATATATATATATATATTTTTTTTTTTTTTTTCAAAAAATGTCCTTTGCAGAGGAAAAACATTATTTTATTATAATATATATATTTGGTTTTGTGGTGCAGATTTTGACCCAAAACACACAATGTAACCATAAGAGTTTAATGATCATAAGAGTTTAATGAATATGTAACATATCTTCTCAACACATCTTTCTGCTGTCTATAAAGAAGCAGTGAGGCTGACATTGTACATGTGGGAAGTTAGATGAGAAAAAAATTACTTTTTGCATCTGAAATTCTTACAGATTTACCCACAACTACATTATGGAGCAAAGAAGGAAGGCACAATATGTAAGCTAAACACTGGCCACAGCACGCAAGGATTGTTCTATGGCTAAAAATACAGGCAAATAAACAGAGAGAGATTACTCAAGAAAATACTACTGGAATATATTTATCTCTGTCCCCACATCCATATAAGCTGGGACAATTCAAGAGCAATATAGTCAATGTCAGGAACAGAGTTTGCATTTTGTCTTTTGGTGACTAATAGAGGAGCCTTCATTTGCCAGAATAACAAAATAGTACCAGTGCCAATATGAAGTGTTTATGGGCACAGCTACAGTTTTGTTCCATACTAGAATTAACTTGAAAGAAATGGATAATTCATTTCAGCTGTCATCATAGTAAGATCAATAACCTTTCCACTGAATTATCAAAGTTTTTTCCTCAGTTCTTGTGTCAGGTCCCCAAGGGCACCACCAGTTCTATTTGTCCCTGCCAAGACCCTGCACTGGCCCCACAGCAGCCCCAGGGCCACCAGCCCCTGCTCCACAGAGGCCATAGCAAGGCCTGGCTCCAGCTTCCCACAGCCCTCCCCTGCCTGGCCATGGCCCCTGAGCAGCTGGGTCCACCCACAGGCCCATGCCTGGCCCTAGCCCCAGGGAGGTGCCTGGTGCTGGGGCTGCTCGGTGCCTCCAGTGCCCTGCTTCTGGTTGGGTGCTGGGATGGGTCCTGCCTGCGAGCCCTGCCTGTCTCACCTGGGAATACTCCATGCATCTGGCCCCGGGGACCTGCTGGACCACTCGGAGTCTCAATGTTCTGTGCTCTCATTTCAGTAATGCTTCCCATAATATATATGTGTGTGTATATATATATATATCTGTTTCACCACCTTCTCCCCAAAAAACTTGCCAAGACTAACTATAATGTACACCTGAAGCTTTTGAAGGCAAATGACAGGGGAATGAAAATAAATGTCTCTATGTCAAATGAGATCCACAACACCACATTAGTTTATCTTTCTTAAGGCAATGCATCTAATTGCTGAGCAGTCAGTAAAGCATTATTTAAGAATTGTCCTAAGTAATTCAATTAGGCTACTCCAGTTTGCTTAAACACACATTAATCTTTCATAGTGACATCAAATTTGCAAATACCTTGGGGAAAAATTCTGCACTAAATCATTTGTAAATGTAATAAACATTTAACCTATAAAATAATAGATGATGTAGGATACTTCAAAGCAGCTCTGGTTTACTTGTTTTTTCCTTGATTAAAAAAAAAAAAAAAGTGAGATCAGAGCTGCTTAGTAATTTCTTTGTATCATTCACACACAGACTTTTCCATGTTATAGTTAATTGATGGAAAAAGGGGCAATTTGTTTATGTTCCTTCTGAAATGTGCCATTTTAGAGGAGCTATGTAAAAGAAAACCTTAACCCAGCAAGCCATAGAGTACAAAATATCACTCAATCTTATGAACCACAATGGCTGTTAATAATATAAAAAGTATCATATGATACATTTGTAATCATAACTTCTTTTGACATGATCTGGTATGATGACATCCATTAACTATGGGCATCAAGTGACTTGATAGATCAGGAACTCATGATGCTGTTGTCATTTCTTTCCTCTGCAAGTTCTGTGTTCAGCCTGAATTAACTTTGCCTGCAGTTTCCTGTCAATGCAACAGAAAGAAGTGTTAGAAAATTATGCAAGAAGTCTCTTCTACTCCTGTTGAAAGCTGACATGGTGTACCTGGGCTGTACAGTGTGTGAGTTTTCTTCTCCAAGTAGAGGAACCACACCTCTTCTTAAAGGATTCAGTAGCAGCTATGTCTGCTTTGTCAGGTGGTACTCATCATCTCAGTGAATTAGACACTCGGTGAGCAAAAGCATCGAAGTGTACCAGAAATTCAAAATACTATACTATGTTTTATCATGAGACAAGTGGAAAATATATGCTGTAGGCATGACCATACATTGAAAATACATTTGCAATCGGCAAATTGGCATTCAGTTTTCTGTGAACAACCCTTTGGAAATCCCCTTTTGTATGCAACTGATTGCTTCATATGAATCCATTTACTTTTGTTTTTGTAAAACAAACACTTTTATAATGTGTGTTTTGCATCATTTATTTGTAGAAGTGATGGTGCAAAAAAAAAAAATAATAAATAAAATAAAATAGAGAGAGAGAGAGAAAGAACCT
Source organism: Aythya ferina (assembly GCF_964211825.1). NCBI lineage: Eukaryota > Metazoa > Chordata > Aves > Anseriformes > Anatidae > Aythya > Aythya ferina. Next base: position 78,702,523 of record NC_140297.1, on the reverse strand, counting down.
GCAAATGACTATGTCTATCCAAAATGAATGCCAGGTTTTTGACTGATCAGGGGATATTCCCCATATCCTGTGACTGGTTCAGACCACATTGTGTCTTCTTTTTATCTTATATTCTAAGAGTTCTTTTATAAATAGCAGGGTGCAGGTAGGGCACAACCATAATCTGGATATGAGAAGAGCTTTTGTGTCCTGCCAATGTCTGACTGTAGCAAACAGTTCTGTGGACTAACAGAAACAGGTTTGCAGCACAAATGCTGATACTGAGAAACTGTTTTCCATGTTGTAGTGGTGTCTACACCACTACTAAAACAACAAAAAAAAATACAGTGAAAAGTCTGGTGCTGTGGTTCTGACATCCATGTTGTACACATTTCAAGGGGTCTTTTAGTTGTTTGATTTTAGTTTTTCAGACTAATTCTAGAGTTGTTCTGTTAAGTAGCATTAACTGCTCTCCTCAAGCACTCTTCCTAGTGTGAACCAAAGCCTAGCAGAATCATGATCACAGCAGAACTGCTGTGTTCTTTTTGGGACAGTTTCAGTAAGCAAATTAATACTGCTTGAAGTGGAAAAGATTAAGATCTTTTGAAGACAGTTTTCTTTAAAATTAGGCCATGGCTTCTGACAATAGAACAACTCATATATTTTCAGATTTCTTTATCTAGTTTACATTAATTGTTTAGGCTTCCAATACAGGTAATATGAATGGAGATAAGGATGGTGAATAAAAATGTTTGGGTGTATCATCATTGTCTTAGAATGGGAGGAATTATCCTTTGGATGTAACAGTCTTCCTTCATTGACATTAGAGAAGTCATTAGAGCAATGACACTATGCCTAAAATTTGGGCAGCTTGGTGAAGATGAGGTGAGCCCCATTTTTTTGTAACATCTTTTCAGAAACAACATGAACATTAAGGTTTCACAACTTTGGGATTGTTTTACGCTGAAGGCTGTCCAGAAAACAAAGTCCATCATCTGAAACTGGTGCTGGTAATTTCTGATTTTCAGAAGATATGCCCTTTTGAACTTTGAGGAAAATGGATCAAACCAGCCAATGTTTCAGTTGTTCAGCTGGAGATGTTTGAGCATATAATCACAGTTTTGCAAACAACTGAGAACTGAGTTAATGGGTGAAGTACTGTTATTAAATGTTTACACATAGAAGTACTTCAGAACTTCAGATGGGATAGAGGGCCAATTGTGTCAGGTTTCATACAAAGTTAATGAAAAACAATAACTCCAAAAAAGAGAAGTATAAAGAAATTGCTTTTCAAAGGAGACTTCCTGAGGCACGGTTTTCCGCTTATAATGTAGAGAGGATTCTGATGCATTTGTTCATTTCCTATTGAGCAGAGTTTCTCATTTCAGATGCCTGTTAATCAGTCATAGTGGGGACACAATGCTAGATCGCCCTACGACCCTTCAATTCAGGTTATCATGTTAATGCTTCAGAATGCAATGAATCCTTTTTTATTTTTTTTTTTTTCCTTCTGAGAAAGGCTTTATCAAATATGTATCAGAATGTTTCAGGTTCAGTGAAACAGCACTTTTTCCTGTCTTTCTAGCTTTATTTACCACGTTCCTGACAATGTTGAATTTGCTGATGAAAAATCCAATTTGAACTAGTATGAAGTTTTCTGAAAACACCTCTCTAGGACTTGTAACTTAAAAGAAGCTTTTCTATCTGTAATCCTTCCCTTTTGCAACCAAGGCCTGTTCCATGAACTGGGGAGATTCCAGCACTGTTCAACTACTCATATGTCCAGTGGGAATCTATAGTGAGACATTCACAACAGTACTGCAAGATCTAGAGCATGCAAAGGATTTGAAAGAAACAGAAGTAGTTCCAAGGGAGCAGGACCACACTCCAAGGGAAGAAGACAAGCCAGGAGGCTGGAATAACCCAAGAAATACCTAGTATTATAAACCATCTTTTAGATGAATATAGAAATTACAGGAGTATGCTTCTGAATTTCTTTTAAGTGATATTTATACTTGACTGTTTTTTAGGGGGTTCATTGAGCATTGGCCCTTTCACCAAGCATAAAGAGCTCAGAGCAAAAGTAAGATAATCACATTTGTTTTTGTATATTTTTTTATATAATTTGTTTTTATATATTAATTTCTAGACTCTTCTGATGAAATTAAATTTAGTGGTAGAGCTCCAGTTTTTTTTTTTTTGGTTTTGGTTTTGTTTTGTTTTGTTTTGTTTTTACAGAATGGTCAACAGAGTCAAGATCAGATCAGAGTATTTAATTTCCCTATGAGTTTTGCTAAAATATCAATTGACTGCATTTTTATGTTAGAAGCCAAAAGATAAATATATATTTTGGCCCAATTAAAAAGAACAGATATTAAATGCTCGTTTTCATAAATGTATTTTAATGTTTATTACTTGATGAAACAACATTTTTACTATCATAATAATGCATTTTAGACAATTTTATTGTCATAAGCATAATAATTTAAGCGAGAGGAAACCTTCATTCTTCAACACAGGTCCCATATGATCTTGCACTAGCACACAAAATGATTATAGGTCTCATATGGGAATTTGGTAATAATTGTGACAGACGGAAAATGGCCCAGTAATAAACAACTATTTCATAACTAAAGTGCATAAGGGAAATTTCTTTCAAATTTAGGAAAAAAGTCATTCAACCCAGATGGTTTAATTCTAAAAGCAATGAGTGGACAGGCTCTTAAAGAATGAATCTAGTTTAGAAGTTCGTTTCTCTGAGAACAACTCACCTATTCAACAATCTTTCCTAATACGCTGTCATTTCATGGTCAGCATAAGTAGTTATGGAGTGTGTATGAATCCGTTCTTTTCCCTTTACCTGTCTTCCTCTTACTCCAAAACAGTAATAAAAGAAGTCGTATCTATAGCTTTGGTAGAAGCTTTCTGTAGCTCCATAGCTGATCTACAAACCTGCTGTCTACTATGGGCAATACAAGCCATTTCAAGCAAAATTCTCATGTGAAATTCTTTCTTCCTTCCTAATCTTCCTGAATGTTCTTTTGAATGACTGTAACAAACAGTTGATTCCTAAGAAGAATCAAGAAGAATGAGGGGGGTGATTCGTTACCTCTGCTCTGCTCTTGTGAGACTCTACCCAGAGCACTGCATCCAGCTCAGGGGTCCCCAGCACAAAAAGGACATGCACGTATTAGAATGAGTCCAGAGGAGGGCCACGAGGGTGATCAGAGGACTGGAGCTCCTCTTCTGTGAAGACAGGTTGAGAGAGCTGGGTTTGTTCGGAGATTGGGAGGGGAGGGGAGGGGAGGGGAGGAGGGGAGGGGAGGAAGAAGGGGAGGGGAGGATGGGCTAAAGTTGTGCCAGGGGAGGTTTGGGTTGGATATTAGGAAGAACTTCCTTACTGAAAGGGTTGTTAGGCACTGGAATGGGCTGCCCACGGAAGTGGTGGAGTCGCCATCCCTGGAGGTCTTTAAAAGATGTAGAGCTTAGTGATATGGTTTAGTGGAGGACTTGTTAGTGTTAGGTCAGAGGTTGGACTTGGTGATCTTGGAGGTCTCTTCCAACCTAGATGATTCTGTGATTCTGTGAAGGTATACTTATTTATGTATTTATTTATTTATTTTCAGTAAAAAATGAGTTCAAGAAAGATGGACTAGACTATTCATTACATATATATAAGGGACTTACTATTTTGTTGAAATATTTATTTATAGAAAAAAATATTCATATTTTGAAATTATACCATTTAATAAATAATTTTATCTGCAGCTGGGAATGGTGAGTACATCCTGGTTTCTGGGACTAGATGCTCTGCCCCTATCCTGATCTGGGTGGGAGGAACTCTACACCACACGGTTTGGCCAAATACCTAGCCTGGTTAAGGAAGGGACTTGGAGTATCTGGAACATACTGCAGAGCAAGACCATCCCTCAGAGCAGCCATATTCAATGTGAATTAGAGAAAGAAAATCCAGTGGCACACAGCTAGCCATAGACAATGTGTAATCCCTTTGCTGGAATTCCAGTGAGGAATGTATGACTCAGCCACGCTGGACAATATAAGAAGTTCAATGCAGTTTCAGGGATGCTTTAGCAGAGAAGCAATTATTAGATTGAGTCCAGAGAAGGGCCACAGAGACAATCAAGGGTCTGGTGCACCTATCCCACGAAGACAGGCTAAGGGAGTTGGGGTTGTTCAGCCTGGAGAAGAAAAGGCTCTGGGACCATATGAGACCATATAGTGGCCTTCCAGTACCTAAAGAGGGCCTACAGGAAAGCTGGGGAGGGACTGTCAGGAAGTGTGCTGATAGTACAAGAGGTAACGGCTTTAAACTAAGAGAGAGGAGATTTAGATGAGATATTCTGAAGAAATTCTTTACTCAAAGGGTGGTGAGGCACTGGCACAGGTTGCCCAGAGAAGCTGTGTATGCCCCATCCCTGGAGGTTCTCAAGGCCAGTCTGGATGGGGCTTTGGGCAACCTACTCTGGTGGGAGGTGTCCCTGCCCATGTTATGGGGGTTGGAACCAGATGGTCTTTAAAGTCCCTTCCAACCTAAACCATCCTATGATTCTATGATTCAATTAATATTAGCAAAGAACCTCTGCTTGTGTCCAACATTATTCCTTGGAAAAGCCTATAGGAAAAACAACAAGGAGCATGCCTGGACTTCATTGTGATTGAAAGTGCTGTTGCCTTCAGACAACCTTCTCTTTACCCATTACTCGTTGAGATTCACAGGAGCTTTAGTTATGGAATTTTTTTGAGAGGCAGGAACTTCACTATGTGAGGCTAACATGCAGCCTACTTTTAACTTTTCCCTGTCCCCAGTGGAGAGGCAAAGCAGGTACCAATATTATTCCCTCTGTTTTGGAGACAGGGTATGGGTACTGGGGCATGGTAATGTAAGTAGGAGATGAAAAGTACTAAGTTGAAATGCATTGGACTGTAGAGAGCATAGCCAAAGAGCATGAAATAATGTAGCAATACTATAATGTAGCACCCAATAATTGGTGTCACAGGCATTTAAATTTACAGGGTTATACTGACATATGTATATTAGCTATTACCAAAGCCATGATGAGGTGTACCTCTGAAGCTTTTGATTTAATCTCTTGGGCTTCTGTTTTATTTACTCTAGATCAATTATTCACTCTTTTGATAGTTAGATCTCTAGCTGCACTACTTGCAATTAGCTCACAAAATACTGTCTGACAACTAGATTGTACCATTTTAGTTGCTTATAATAAGGGACAATGAATTTACACAAAGTACAGGCAGCTTAATGAGCATATCACCATTATATCCCTGTCAGAGATGCATTCTACTCTTCATCTTTGCATGCAGCAAAATATTTGAGCTACTTACTAGGTAGGTAGCTACTTTACTAGGTAGGTAGCTACTTTAGAGACAAAGTGCACCCTTGAAATTTTGAAATTTTCTCTGGTTCCCTCTGCCATGCTCTTCCACCTACAGATAGGTCACTTTCCCACTAGTTGCCTAGAAAGCTGTACAAAATCAGCCTCACCTTCATGTATGTATGTCTTGACTCTAGTATCTTATTAGTATCTTATTTCTGGGAAAATGCTTAACTTCTAAAATCCCTTTTTTTTTTTTTTTTTTTTTTTTTTTTTTTTTTTTTTGTACAGCTGCTAAATCAATGAGAACAAAACAATCTTTCTCCCCCAAAAGCCATCCTTCCAACAGCTGAGTGAAAGCCAATATTCTGATACTTAAGGTTTTCATTTTCCTTTTTCCTTCTAATCTATTGCAGGATTTTCATTTTGTTGCTGAAATTGGACACATAGATAATTATAGCTCTTGGTAGCTCATTAACAGCTCTGCCTTTAAATCAAAACATTTAAATAATGAGTTGGTCTAATTTCATTTCCCTGTTGACTGTCAACAATTGCTTTTCTCCCTCTCTTAATGAATGATTCTGTTCTTTAATTGCAAAGCTAGTTCCCTAGCTAGTCCAAGAGGTAGATCTTTCATGATTGAATTTATGCATGTTTATGCAATGTAGATTTCTCATAAATCATTATTTTAAGGCATCTTAATTCTTTATTCGACTGGAACCTTTATGGAACTGATTTTTAATCTATACTTTAATATTTTCATGGATTTGTGTTCCATGTGTTCACTGTGAAATATACACGAAATAGAGATAAGGAGCCCTATAGCAACCTTTTAAAATTGTATCTGCACTGAAACCATCAGAAACAGTCAATAGCAGTAAACAGTGCAATATATAGGGATCACAACTGTCATTAAAAATATTTTTTTCAACTGATACATAAACTATATTTTCACAGTCTCTATTTTACTTTTTTTTTTTAAGCTCACCCATTTCTGAAATCCCTCAATATCTCTTTCTTTTAGTGAAATACAAACACATCCTTTTATATATATTAGTGAAGTGAGCAAAATGAGGGTACAAAAACTGAGCCCCTTGCATGTTTGGATGTCTCAGGTTGTTGTGAAACAAATACTTTGAGTTCACCTCTTCTGACTGAGGCTGTCAGAAATATAAACCATGCTCCAGTAAATCTTGCTGCAAAAGTTAGGGATGTTATGGCTCCCTATTGTCTGCCTGCCTTTCTTCTGAAAATTATTACCTGTGTCACTGAAGGGGCAAAAGGTTTTGCCTGAGCCATTTCAAGTTGTCTTTCCAGTGTCTAAACTTAAGCCATAGATGATTGTGAGTTTGACCTGAAACAGTGGGCTATGAATAGTGGTGGCTAAGATGCAATTACCCTCATGCTGTCTTTGATAGAAGAGCTGGTACCTGTGAAGTGTGGGCAGCTATTTCAGGGAGTGCAGCTGTAGCAGCTAGTGTTGGTGTTCATCTACCACTACCCCAGAACTGGTCTCCATTCCCAAGTTCTGCCAAAATGGCAAAGTTGTAGGGAAAAAAGGCATATGCCCTACTTAGTATAACTGTGTTCGAAATTCTAGATGTCAGTGCAGCTTTGTTGAATGCAGACTATTTCTGTCCATTTAACTGCTCTTAAGATGATATAGCTGAGTTGGCAGGACAGCTCCTGGAAGCACATATTTTCTCTCCATTAGGAGGAACTCCAAGGACAAAACTGTCTTGGAGTCCCTACTGTAGTCATCTGTACTTTCAAGAGGATACAGTATGCTCTTCAATCTGTAGGTATCACAAAAATAATTAGACATGGAATTAATACCAAAATTAAAATACAAAATCAAACATGATGGTATTGTTTGGTAGCAACCGTCTCACAGCAGCAATAAGGAAAATTAAAAAAATATATATATATATCTTTTTTCATCTGTCTAGCAAAACTGTTGATATTGAGAGTTGTGTCTGTAGGTGTAATAATTGGTTGATAGCACCCATTAATGATCTTTATCATGACAACATATATTCTTGTCTCTGTTTCTGCCAGGTGCTTCCTGCTGGTACGAGTTAGTAGGTTGACATTTGGATTATCATCTCTCTGGCAAAAAGGAGAGTAGAGTAATAAGGAAAACAAAAATGCAAATGTGGGAAATAAGGAAATGCATGTAGCATCTGGTTGGGGTATGTAGAAATGCAAAGGGGAATGTATAGAATTGTAGAACTGAAGAGAGGCATCAAAGGAACTTGGACTATATGAGGAACGGAAGAAGAAAAGAGTTTTAAAAGACTCCTTATCAACAGACTTTAAAAGTTTGTTAAAAGACTCCTTATCAACAGCTTCCTGAGAATAATGGTCCTCAAAACACGATCCAGTGTTTTTTAACATTAATGTAAGAAGAATGACAAAGACTCTAAAAAAATAAAAAGTAATAATAAAAAAATCCTAATATAGCAGTCTGGAAGGTCTTTCAGTAAAAACTTAGCTCCATAACTGAATAAAAAAGATAATCTGACTTGTGTGCACAAAGTACAACACTATGAGTGTGATGTGAAAGTAAGCTTTTCCAGTGGTAAAAAAAAAAAAAAAAAAAAAAAAAAAAGAGAGAGATAGAGATACAGAAAGAGAGAAATTCTTTTGTGTCTATCTAGAACCTGATCTCCCTAAAACTCTGAGAAAACCTTTGAGAAGAATCATTGGTACCATCTAGATGGAGGAAACAGTAAGAGAAAGTTTTTTTTAAAAAAAGATTAATTTGTCCCTCTATCTCCATTAGTAAATATATATTTCATATAAATATATATGACTGATCTTCATAACTGTTAACTTTTACTGTAATACTTTAGGGGTAGTCATTAAGGTGAAACTTAAAAAACCATGTTTTTCTAAAAAAATCAAGCCTCCAAACAAATTTTTGCCACAAACCTTGGGATTTTTACACATATGCAGAGGGGAAAAATTAGTGCACTTCTACAACTGGTATAGCAAAGATTTTATTTTTAACTCAGTATTTGTCTTTGTGTAGTTGCTTTCTTCTACTAGTTTTCCAGGACTGAGACATGATGGAACTGCTGCTTAAAGAAAATGGGTGTGAAAGCAAGGGGAGACTGGAGAGAGATCTTGTATGAGATGTGGATAGCTTAGCTTAGCTCTAAGGGATGGAGAATTTTAAATGCTGACCCCCTTAAAATTGAGTGGACTCATAAATATTTCTGCAATTCAGAGTCTTTTAAAGAAAATTGCTTGCATCTGACTAGGTCTAAAATGAGTAAAATGAGGGAGGACCTTCTGTGAATAGCTGACTAAGAAGTCTGGTAAGGAGTCTGACTAAGGAGTCTGGTAAGTTAATATATAGATATATAATATATAACGTATAAATAATAAATATATAATGTATAAAGAATACATATATCCAATAAATATGATATAGATATAGATATCATATATATATCTAAAGAAATATAACAACTTAATCTTTCCATTCTCTTTGCTTCTTATCGTGTTGTTTACTGTCATGTGCTGCCTGGACATGGCTCTAGGTGGCCGTGCTTGACAAGAAGGGACCCCCAGAGGTCTCTTCCAAACCCAGACCTGCTGTGATTTAATCCAGTCCAATAACATTACACTGTGATTCCTATTTGTCTCCAGATCTTTCCTTTTAGCTTTCACTAGCTGTAGGTGATGATTATTCCAGGCTTCTGGTACTCAAAGACATTTTATGTCTTGCTTTCCCTTTCCATGGGTGAGTCTGTTTTCTTCTCTGAGTTGGGTTCTGTTTTTTTTCCGTTTCTTTTCACTATGCAGTTTCCTCTCTCACTCAAACCAATTGTCTAGTGTATTAAGAAAGAAAATGACAGCCAGCCTGAGTGCAGTTCAATGAAATTGGTCTTAAGGTTTTTTGTTGTTGTTGTTGTTTTTTTTTTTTTTTTTTTTTTTTTTTTTTAACTTAGTTGTAAATCTTTCTTGGATATAGATAGATATATATTTGTATTTCCTTTCCATGTTCTTTTTGTGTTTCCATTTTGATTCACACATTAGAATAACATAACAATCTTGCTCAGCCTTACTTTGCACATCTTATTTGTTCTATCCCAACTACTCCAGGGATTTCTCATTCACTCCTATTCTGTCCTGCATCTCTAACTATTGAAACAGGAGCAGGAGTCTTGTCATCTGTACTTGGTGAAAGCAAGCTGATATGGGAATATTGAGCTGAAAGAGGGAGTGGTTGGTATGTGAGGAGGTAGGCCTATCTGTCCAAATACTGACTGTGTACAATGGCGATGACCTTTCCCTGATTTAATGGAGAGTAAGATTGCTATGTAATATTGTCATGTGCATAGGATGTGATTGAACTCTTCAAACCTGAGCTGAGCATTTATTTATATGACATCCATTAATTTTAATAGGAGTTAACTCCCATAAACTCATCCCATCTCATTACAGATAAGTTTTCCCTTTAGTTACATCCATATAATGTCATAGTCAAGTTCCTAAAGTATTGTCAAGATGAGAGAATTGTGCATCCAGAGACAGATTTTTGTTTAAAGACTGGCTTTAGATGGAAATGATCTTTATCTGTAAGTGAACAAGTAGTGTACTGAATATCTTTAATTTCCTGATAGAGTTAAATTTGCTTGACAGACAACAGAAGTCTATGTTAAAATACTTCTATGTAGTTGCTGTTTAAGATAATAAAATATGTTATCATATTTCATTCTTTCATTCTTTCTTTCTTTTACAAAATCAGAGGGATCATTTTCCAAAGTGGAAACAAAAAAAAAAAAAAAGTACAAACCCATCTATTCCTTCACAGTAATGATGTTGTTGTGACTTGTATTTAACTCAGACAGTTTCTAGAGACCTTATAGAACTTCATTTATCTTAAATGTTTCCTTTTTCCTCTTCATGAAAACAAATTAATGTATAAAAGAACACCATTAAGAAAGAAGTCTTGATTTGAATTCAATTAAATGTCAGCTTGTCATACATTAAGTAGCACTGTGGGAAGACTGTTTTTTTGTTAAATTAAAATAGCTCATTGTTAAGAAATATCTGCAGAGATATAGAAATATTACCTGGGATTTAAATGTGGTTATAAACTGATCTATTGGTACTTTCTCCAAATTATTTCCTCCAGCAACTCTATTAATTCCTACAAATTTCATTCAGATTACTAAAACCAGTATCTTCACAGAAAGATGGGTCACCCTGGCCTAAATAAAGATGTGTTTACTTTATCCAGTTTCAAAATTGAATATTCATTTGGCATTTTATCTATAACAAAAACAAACAAAACCCAACCAACCAAACAAACAAAACAAACAACAACAACAAAACATAGCTTTTCAAACCTTTGAGATATTGGAAACCAATGGCAATCTCTGGAGTCATCCAAAGTGTTGCCCCCAAATCTGCCTATAACTAAAGCATATAGAAAGCAAAATAGTACAGATATGTCTGAGCACATAAAAGCATACTGAATCCAATTCCTATGAGAAAATGCAAACACTGACTTCAGTGGTTGGAAAAATAGATGTAGCAAAAAACAAAACAGACCAGAATGTGTTAGGGCTATTTTGCATTGTACATGTATATAGGATTGCAGTGAGATCCTGGATAGAGCTTCTGCACATCACAGCAAATACTTTATTATAAAAGGTCATAATCAGTATTACAAGCATGGGTAGATATATCTAACAGACAGATATGAAGTATCTGTATTACAGATACTTCTTACATATCTGTCTTACAATGTCTAAGAAAGGTTGTCTGTTAAAACCAGGATGGTTTTTTTCCACCGCATTTCCTTTGTTAGCAAGTAAATGGTATTTTTATTCTGTTATATTCTGAGGCTGTACCCATACCATAAGATTTGACTCCACTTGTTCTTGCAGAAGAAAATCTCTTCATTTTGGTATGAATGAGACCACATTTAGCTTTGTGGCTACTAACTGTTGTATAGTAGTATTTTTTTCTGGCAATGAATACTGCATGGGATACTTAGTGCACTAGGGAAGTGCTTGAGACCATGTTACTCTTAGATATTACCAGAGGAATTAGGAAATACATGTAATTAATTTTCAGCTTCTTAAACAAATGTCCTACTTCATCAGAAACAACATGTAAGCTTTGCACCTTGATTTGTGCTATGTTGCTTAGAGATACTGTAAAATGTGTCAGGAAATAAAAGTCCTTGAATTTCTTCTGCTTCAGTTGCGAGTCTATTAATAGAATGGGCAGAGAATTGTAATGCTTCATTGCTTTTGGCTGACGGAGGGGAATACAAGGACCTTCCTACTTTCAAAGTGGCTTTGAAATAGTATTTCCAGCAACACAGCATCAGAGGAGTTCAGCACTGTAAAGTAAAAATGTCATTTAAAAAAAAAATAGAAAAATGCAATTTTCTCCTTACTTTTACTTTATCAGCAGGAAACTCAGATAACGGGCTCTGTCATTTCCCTCCACATCTTCTGCAGCTTTAAATGAATGTGATCATAAAGATATACTAATAAACATAAAGTTTAATAGTAAAAGCATTCTGGTAATCATCTGATTAAAGTGGACAGTGCCCGACCTTGTAGAATAATCATGACCAGCTACTAGTCTAGTGACTAGGAATAAACAGGTGATTATATGATTACAGAAGGCTTCACAAATTTCATAGCAGCTGAATCCCCAGTCTATCTGAAATGTTTGGCCTGACCTTGTATGAGATATTATATAGTGCCATTCCTGTGGGCTGCTAAGGTCCTGCAGTTTTCCATTAACCTAAATGAGAGTCTTGACCACCACAATTTGCACCATTGGGTCTATTATCTTTTTTGCCCTACAGGTGATTTGCTATGTGCTTTATTACAGAAGACAGAATAGTCGAGATAATATTGTCCTGCAGACAGCAATGTCAAATCTTATCCATGCATGGGGATGATACTTTCCAAGTTATGCAGCAGACAGTGTTGTATGTTTCCCATTAATTTTGGTAGGCAGTACATAATTTAATATTCCTAAATGTCTCTGAAGAGGGGTTAGAATGATTATTCAGATGAAACAAAGCATAAAAATGTATACAGGCATTTATAGCTTTTTTAGCACAATGCCTTTGACCCTAAAAGGTGAGAGCAGGTCTGTTTTAACTAGTCATACAGCTAAGATATAATGGCATGTGCTGGCAGACTAAAATGTTCATGCAAGTGTAGCCAATATATTTAAATGGTTACAGCAGTAGAGAGTTCCTGAGAGCTAAATCTAAGCAGCATTTTAAATCACATACTTTTCTTCTGACAGGTACTGAACATCTCAGTATTCACTGATGAACTGTTGCCTTGTGAAAAATGCTGACACCTTACTGGCCTTGCCCAGCTCTCTTTGACTTAGTTCTGTGCATTTGTGTAGCAACAACAGGGCTGATAGCAGGCGAGGTGAAGAAACTGTATTAGCCAGTCTCCTCGATAACCAGCAGGGGAAGCTGCTGCATTGGTTTTCAGTGTGACTCGCAAAAATAAATGCTAGATATTTTTAAGTTCACAGATGAAAGGGTGGGGTTATCTTAAAATGAGAAAGAGAATATATATGTCTGTGTGAAGAAGATTTTGTCAGGCTCTGCCTGGGATAACTAAGCTACTCACAAGTGAGAAAGCTGGGAAGGAGTTGTGCACGATGTTACAAGTGGGTGCTATTTAGTGTCCCAATTTAGTAAGTCCTGTATATTTGTTTAGACTACTGAATACAAGAGACTTTAAACGTTGTTTTTATGTAGATTCAGCGATGTAAGAAATTATTAGGTGTCTATAGTCCTTGCTCTGTGTACAAAAGAAAAGTATCTCTGTAGGGAAGGTGTTGGACTGGAACAAGCCCGGGTTCTGCTCTCAGACTTGTCACAGCAAGTGTTAGAAAGCCATTCAGTCTCCTTTCAAAATATTTTTCTTAAGCTTATGCTTATGTGCCTCACAGAATTTGTCTTTTAATCTGTCTCATATTTGGTCTTTCATCTTCAGACAACACCGCAATACTTTGCCATTCCCATTTATTTATTCATATTAAAAAGACTTCTGTTTGGATGGACAAAAAGCTGAAGTCCTCCCACCAGGCATAAACAAAAGCAGAGTACTAGCACATAATTTTACTTTATCCTTAAAAAATAATTGGGACCTTATAAGATTTCCAAGTTACAAGCACAAATAACATAAAATTGATTATTAGAGAGAGATAGAGAACAAGATTTTTTGCCAAATATTTCAGTTGAGCTTGAACTAACTGTGTAGATGATCCTAAAACAAATACTTGTACTATTACTACTTCTTTTTTTTTCTCAAGACCTCCCAGGACAGAATATGAATGAGTGTCATCACACTGGTAAACTGGGAATATTCCCTTCATGCCTTATTAATAATAGATGTGTCAGTATGGTAGAAAAGAAGTTTTAATTGGGTCTGTATAGAAGCTCTGCAATTAAATGGCCATTGTCAGTTCTAGTGTTAGCTTCGTCTTATTAATGACCCACAGAAAAAGTTTTCTCATGAAAACTAATTCTCTTGGTTTTGTCCTAACTAAGGATATACTCTTAGTTCTAATTTAATACTAATCCTCACCTTTCTATTGGCATAAAAGTCCCTCAAGTAGGAACCTGCAAGATTGCTAAACACCTAAGCAAAAATTATTTTAACTGTAGAAAATGTACTAGTTTACAACTGACTCTTTCCTGTCTTTTGTTTCAAGGAAATGGATTTTGTTCTCCAAAGAGAAGTTTGTTTTAAAGATGCTCATAGTTGAATAGTGGGGATTTACTTGTAGCTTTGACCAAATTAATACCTTTCGATACTAACTAACAAGTGAAGTATATTCAGAGGTTATGATGTTCTTTACCATACATGGCACATGTGCATATGTATTTATAAGTTCAGTTCTACCCTGAAAACAACTGAGGGAAGGACTACAACTTCTCCCTTAAGGTGACAGAATCAGTTGGTAACTTAGGAGCAGTAAAGGGAAATTCCTACCCCCTATGCAATTAGGTTACAGGGTCTTTCTTGCAAGAATAAAGGTGATTTGTGTTTCTTTTTTATCTTAAAGGAGATTAAACTTTACTTTAGAAACCAATTCAACATATATTTCAAATCTAATAAAGACTGTTTACTTATGTTTCCAGAGGAGTCAAGACCCCCAGAAGTACTACTGGAGAAAGCTTAAACATTTAATTTGTCTGTTAGGAAAGCTTTACTAAAAAATGCTGAAAAAACAAACCAGAAAAGTTCAGCTGGTACATCTTGAGAGAGTTGACTTGGCATGATCTGTTGCATCTGCTATCGTCTAAGCTATTTGCTCTTCCTCAGACAGCTAGAGCAACGCTGGAAGAAGTTAAAGACTAGGATGATCCAGGATGGTGGCAAGGATTTCTTCCCAGGAAAATATGGATATCATTGTTGGGACACTGAGTTATGGGCTGGACACCTCAAAAATGTTGAGGCATCAGGATTAAAAGCAAGTTTATAGGAATAATAATCATGGGAAAAATGCCTTCATGAGAGCTCTTTAGGAGATTCCTTTTAGAGAAGTGACCAAGAGCTATGACTTGATTACGACTTTAACATTAGAGATTACAGCTCTAATGGAAGAAAGATTTTTGACAGCTTGTCTCTAGATTTAGCAAGGAGTAGCACAAAAGAATGAAACCTGTAATATAAACCTTAAAAAAAAAAAAAATAAATAAAAAATAAAAAAGAGTAAAAGTAAGGGGTACACAATATCTTAAACTATGTAAACAAGATATAACAGTTCCCAGCTTCAAGTTGTCCCATAAACTTGCCAGTCATTTTGGTTTTGATGGCACTGTTTTAGATACTTAGAAGTTAAATATATTTTAGACAGAAACTCAGAGAAGTAGAGTAATTTATTCCTTCTGATCTTAAGAATCTCAGAGCACAACACTATGACAAGTAAGAACATTAGCATTAGCCAAATAATATTTAGGAACAATCCTTACAAATATTTCTATTTTTAAATACTGCAACACAAACTGGTATTCCTTTTCTATCAACAATGTTGTAAAAAAAATTCCAATCTCCCAATATTAACCGACTTTCCATTACCTTTCTAAAGAACTATCTGTCTAAAATGTCCAATACACATATGGAAGTGCCAGATCAGTTTCTTGGATGGTTTCAGAAAAACATACAGAAGTGTTGCTTTGTATTCCCTTCTTTCTTCACTTACATATGTTACTATACTTATTTATAACTGCCATTTGCACTCCAAAGCCAACTACTTCATCCATCTAATACTACGTAGAGGTGTATGTTAGCCATTCCTGTTTTACCTCAGCTTCTATCTGTTTCCACCATGTGCCTCTTTTTAATTCTCATGTAACACTATATAAGTGAAAAATCTGTAGCATATATATAGTTGAAGTACTCAGGTACCCATTGTACTTAGGAAAAAAATGGTTTTCACATGCCTTTAAATAATTCCTTTTATACTATTTCCTATGTAGAGGAAGCTACCACCTGTTTCAGAGGAATACTGAAGGTGGTTTCTAAAACATCATATATGCAGTCAAGTCAGGTTAAATATGCATCCTTTCTTCTTCACATTCTTCAGCAGTTCTCTACCATCTGATTCTTTCAATAGGGAGTTTTTTATTAGAAGAATTATTTGAATAAATGATGAATAGTTCAATTTACAGAGTAAATGTTTAGCCAAAGGCTGAAAGCTTTAAGTAGTAAGAAGCAGAAGAAGCAGTAAGAAGTTTTTCTCTGGAGCAAGAAGACCAAATGTCTCACAGGGAAGAAAAAAAAAAAAACAAAAAAAAAACAGAAAAGTTATCACTCAAAGAAATTTGAATTGTTCTGTTAAGTTTAAGTATTTCTTTCTACTAGGTTTCTTTAAAGAGCCTTGAATTCTTACCATTTGACTTACATAATAGATCCCAGCTATGCATCTGGAATTTTTTCCTATAGACTTGATTTGGAAGAATCACATGACTGCAAGCAGGACTGAACCTAGAGTCAGTAAATAACAGATGGTGAAATAGCCAAATACATTTGTAAACAGTTCCCTAGGCTAAATCCCTGCATCAACAGCTGGAAGAGGGTATTCAATATGTTTAGTGTCTTTTTCTTTGTGGATACCAACTGCTACTGTCTGTTTGCTACGTTTACTGAATACCGGGAAGAACCTTGATGCATATGAGGCTTCACATATATATTTTAGCTTTTTATATGTAACAGATGTTGTCTGAAAAAAATTAGGCAAAAATCAAGTAGCCTAAAATCAACTACACTAAAAAGTTCTCCAATAAATTATAATATAATTTAAATGAGAAAATTTACATTAGATATCTTCTCAGGATAATTATGAAACAATTACTTAATAATGAAGCTTCCAAGCTTTTTCTAACAGATGGTCAGAAAGCTGAAATATATTGGATCATAGATAATCAGCAAATTTAATATGCAGGATAAATACAGCAATCTATCATCTTGCTATAAGCCATTGTACTATAATGTACTTGCTATAACTCCAAGATAAGAGGAACTTTCCAGGGTCTCTGTTTTCATACAGGAGTATTATAGGGCTTTACTACATTTCAGAAAGTTGTCTAAACTTGTAGCTTTACAGCAGCTACAATTTTCACTTATTTATGTAACCTTTAAATCAGTCTTAACACAACTTCACTACTCATTATGTTTCACATCCATTTACTGTAGGAGTACAAATTACTTGTTGAAGGTTGCCATTCTTAACAGTAATAGCTACTTCTTGTTTTATGAGAAATTTATATTAACTCCTTTTTAAAAAGCCAAATAAAAAGTAAAAGTATATATTCTATATTAGCCAAATAAAGTTCATAATGTCATATAGGTGTATACCAAAGCCATTTTCAGAATCTACTGCTGATCACCTCATACAAATGAGGGGTTACAAATATTAGCTGCCTATAAATAAGAATATTTGAACCAATTTCTGAGTCATGTTATAGTTCTACTGTGTACCAACGTGAAGTCAATGTGACAACGTGATTCTTTTACCTCCTGTCTTGATTTGATATGATTTGTACTTGTTATAACTAATAAGCAGTTTGAATTTCCATGTCTGATTCTGTACTTCAGAGATGACAGTAGTAGTGTGTGAGTGAAGACTGAAATACATTACAACTTAATGAGCAACTGTTCTTTCTCTGAATCATACTGAATCATAGAAGGCAGAAACTAACATGAAGAAAGATGAAAAATTTCAAACTAAAGGTCTTTTGATTGAATACCAGTAGCATTTTAAAAGGAGGTTAAAGTACCTTTTCATTTGATTTTTATCTTTACTTTTTGGTATTCTAAAAAAGATTAGGTTTTCCTAGCTCAGCAGTATAGTTTAACAGTAACTATACAGTGTCACCCCCCAGAAAACTAAATAGCTTACTCAGGAGAGCTGACCTCATGTTGCTGGAAGGTATGCTGTCTATTTCAGTAGCAGTCTGGTGCAGAAATGAAAAAATCAGAATTTTGACAGAGAAATCTAAGTTTAGAACTTCATCTGAGATTATAGTTTCAGCACTAATCATGTGAGCTGCTAAATATTTACAAGACATACAACCAAATTACTCTTGGACTTATTGTGATGTTCACATATAGATGTATAATGGGATCTTCACAAGCAACAAGGACTAATTCTGTCTGTGAATAAAGAAGAGAGACGACGTAACACTCTATGTATATCGACCCTATGTAGATTTACTAAGGTTTATTTTTCTGTAAAACATATAAATCCCATCAGGACCCTTAATGCAACTCTTGCATATACTGACAAATCTTCAGGCCTACACTTCAGAACTTCAGAATGCTTTAAATTAGAAGTCATAAGAATCCATTGCTTAGCAGTGAGAGTACAGTCAACCTCATATGGTAACATCTATCTACATTCAAATAATGTTGGGGCTTTTTCTCCTTGAACAACACAGCAAGGGAGTCACAGTCTGACTGAAGTGTAACTGTAGTGCCACTAGTTAGTACCTTCCAGTTAAGACTTGTACAAGGAAGTCTAAATAGATCAGGACTAAATCCCAATGTTCAGTCATGGTATGATATAAAAATAGAAATTGTTAATACTTAACTACATTGATTTATTATTAATAAAAATATGTTAACATTCACTCAGTTGTGATTTATTGATATGTACTATGATTATGTAATATTTATACAATTTAATATTACCATGCATCAAAACCTGTCCTTGACTGATGGGAATGTAAATAGTTTTATGTCTCCTGCACTATGCAAGATGCTGTGCTACTCCAGCTGTACAGTCAGCCACACTGTAAAGTCAAAAGGATGATCTAGACTTTTAATTTCCATATTTATTAAAAAATGACTCTTAGTAAAGCCTTTATTTTATTTTCTTGGTAGAAGTACACTTGTTTCCTTTATGGTATTATAATCACTTCTAGCAGGCAATTACATCATTGTATTTGAAGGTTTTCTTTACTTACATCTAGGAAAAAGAGATTGAGAAACCACACTTTCTAAATGTATTTTCACATGTATTTGCAATGTAGAATTAATGAATAAGATGTTTAATGCACAGAACTATAAATGACACAGAACTATAAATGGCTTCAGAAAGGAGAAGCCACAGACAAAATAGTGACGAGAGGGTCTTAAATAAGAAGTAGGCTGGCTATACTGATATACATCCAGAAATGCATCTAAAAAAATCTCTTTTTACTATACCTGCAAGTACCCCAAATTTGTAGACATCTTATTCTCACCTTTTGTATATTCTCTGGCAGATAACAATTTTCTTTGCTTACTCTGAACTGCCTTGATGTCAGCAGTGAGATGTTTTTTCCGATGTCAGACCCCAGGAACCAGGTGAATGAAGCCCAAGTCACCTGAGAACATCTAGTGAATGCAAATGTACCTAGTACAAACCTCCATGAAAATGCCATTAGAGTGACTTTATTTTTTTCAGTGAAGATGGTATGTATCTTCAATGTTGGAAAATGAATATGGCTCAGTAGGTGAAGGATCTATTTTGCTGTTCAGTAACTAGGATACCTAGAAGGTGAGTTCTGGTTTCCCAGGACTATTGTTTCTTTAACCTGGTAGCTCTAACAGAGAAGAAGTATCTATCTGTAGGTAAGTAAACTAACCATAATGATATAGAATTCTTGTGATCTATATCTCTATAGCATGATCTATATCTATCATCTATCTATATCTATCTAGCATGAATCTTACCTTTCTTTCTTACAACTGGTCTAGAAAAGAAAACAATGAACAGCATGGTTTTGTTGTTTCAGTTTCTTGAGCTTCCCTTCACCTTTACAGTAGACAAAGGCATATTGAGAGGCCGTGCCAATCCTTAGGCATGAAATCATATGTATGTTCTTAACTCTGAGATGGTGTGTCACTAATTTTATATAAGAGTCCTACCATCTAGACAGCTCCAAGATAGTTTCATGTTACTTCCTCAGTTGGGTAACAGACTAGAAAAACAATCCAGCTTTTCCACACACTTGCTGACAGTTTTAAACATTATGGAAAATCTTTTCTCATAGTGGAGGTTCTTCACCCCTTTTATCATCTCTGTGGCCCTCCTTTGTATACTCTCCAGTCTTGAACACTCTCCAGGCTTTGCCTTTTTTGAATTACACAGACCAGATCTGGACACAGTACTTTAGGTATGGCCTGAGAAGCACTGAGTAGAGTGGGATGATCACATCTCTATTTCCTCTAGTAACGCCCCTATGGATGCAGCCCAGGAACCAACTTGCTTACAAATTTAAAATTTCAGCCAACCAGTTTGTTTGAATTTTATTTTGCAGAAACTATGGAAACAATCATGTAAAAAACCAACCAACCAAACAAACAAACAAACAAAAAAACCCCACAATTTTTCTTTAATGGTTCTTTTTTTCCCAAACCTAAGATTGCTTGAATTCTAGACAGCAGGCTAATATGTAGAAGATGATACATCTTTCATAAAAGACTATACATATGTGAAGTCAGAGAGTTAGTGAAATAAGGCAAGAGGATACATTATAATTAGTATCAGGGAAGAATCTTTGGCACAGTTTTATTAATCAGAGAATTTATTATTATTATTATTATCAAGAAAATTATTCTTTGACTGTTTTGCACTCTTCCTAGACAACAGTGTTTAGTTTGTCATCATATGCAAACCTAGGGATAAAAAGTAAGGAACTCATTATCATTGAAAATGTTAAATATTTAACCTTTTCTATTCTGATTTTTTCAGCTCTTTAAAATAAGTTGAGTTGGCTATATATATATATTTATATATATATATATTTGCTCCTTATTTTGAAGAGTTATTTCAAGTTGTGACAATTTATTTCATTATGCAAAGGATGTGTGAAGGAAACAACAGTGTATTAAACTGCAAAGGCACCTAAAGGTCATGAAATCATCAATATTTTTTTTGCTCCTGGTTGTTTAAGACAGGGAGAGTTAGTTCCCAGTATAGTGACAGTTAGCATAAATCCACTATAATAAATGTGATAGACTCCTAATTGATGCCATTTCGTAATCTGGCCCATAGCATTTATATTTCTATTGCTTTCCAACTTTTCATCAAGGTGCAGTTGTCATTTAATTAAATAAGGAGTAATAAATCAAAGTATGAGGTTACTTTTCTTCTCTTGATTTATGGTTCTTCAGCAGAATTAGCAAGTGGAAAGCTTAAAAATAGCCTGCAGTTCAATCTAGAGTTAGGAGAAGGCCTTAAAAAATCTTTATACAATTGGATTTCCATTGACTTTCATAATGGTTTCAATTGTTTTAAAATTTAATCTGTACATCTGATGTTGCAAACAGTAGAATAATAGAATAGAAACAGTAGAGTTATTTCCAATTTTACAAGAACATATCTGATAAAGAAGTCGCTCTACCTAATTTCCAGTACATACAAAACCCAGAAGACAGTATATAAGATGTTAGGAATCATTTTTTTTTTTTTTTTTCCATTTGAAACAATCTGCATAGGTTTTATACAGCATAGCTATAGGCCCAGTTGAATATGTAATTGTAAAAGTGATGCATGCAGACTCTTTAACTAAAATATATGATTATCATCTGGGAAGATTTTAAAATTTAATATCGCAAAGAGGCAAGGATGGAAAATCATTTTATTTACATGTTTGGTAAGTTTAAGTAATGAGTCATCATGCCTAACATAAGGCAGTGTATGGATACTGAAAATCTTAATTTTAGACTTACATTTAGTGTAGGAGGAAGAAAAGGCAGCCTTTTTGTGAAAATGAGTGTTGGTTTGATACAGTCACTGAGAAAATACCTTATCAGAGTTTCTAAACATTAGTGGCCATGTTTCAGTGTTGTGTTGAGTTACTCTGTGCTCTTCACTGAAGTAAAGATGATGTTCAACTCTATGAATGCTGTGCTGTTCAGGTTCCCCTGATTCTGTGGAAGCTACTGCCTCAGCTTCTTATGATATTTCAAGCCACCAGCAGGTATTTGAGTAAATACCTGTGGTTTGGTTTGCACTCTTGAGGGAGTCTTCACAATCTCTTACTTCATTTTTTTTCCTAATCTTCTATTCTCCTATCATACCAATCTCCACAATACTCTCCTTTTACCTTTCCAAATAACTGTTCTGTTTGTTTGTTTGTTTGTTTGTTTTTGCTTTGTTTTGGTTTTGCTTTTGTTTTTTCTTCTCCAGTTGCTGCAATATTGTGTTTGTTTGCATATTTGTTTATGCAAACAAACACAGTTCAGTACTGTGTAAGTACTGAAGCATTATAGTATGATATGTATATAATGTTGATGGTGTGAGTTGAAAGGGCTGAAGTGACTTCAGTTAGAGAGATCATCAGTAAGAACAGTAGACTAACAAAGAAGCTTTTATATAGATAGATATTGACATCCTCAGCTGAGATCATCTAGCCTAGTCCCTGTATAGCCCTTGGGAAAAGAGATCCTAGCTTGTGTCAAATATGGATAAACGTATCCTGCTTCAAAACACTGCATGAAGAGAATAATCTTATCCTGTGAGGAAACATTTGAAAGGAACCTTACAAATCCAGTATAGGTTATGTTTCAGCAGGGGCCTCAACCATTTAGTTATTACCTGCTTATCAAGCAGGTAAATCAAGCTTCTTGATGGTCCTTACCATCGCTAGATTTCTAAGCAGTGGAAGCACTGAAATTCTCTTGAGTGCTCAGTCCATGGTTGGCCTAGGGAGACTTTGGAGGCCAAGGAGTGACATCATTGCCTGTATGTAAATAATTCCCTCCTATACTAATTTATATGTATTCTATAGGGGCGTTGTAATGGAAGTGAAAAGATGCTGAGGTAAAATGTGCAGAATGTCTAGTTTCCAGATGTAACTGCACTTGTATTCTCAAATCTGTCAATAACAAAATGATAGCTGGGGAGACTAGTTGCTAAATGGCAGCAGTGACAAAACCAAATTGTGATGCTGTTTCTTACAGTTTGAACCTATGGCCAGTTGTTAAACAGTTTGTCATGGCCTTCAGTGTTTCCACTCCTTCTTGTCTCTATATGTAATTAAGAATGATGAATATAGTACAGATGATTTAATGCTATTTTTTACTTGCTAACTGGGGGGCAGATTTACATAGAAAATTAATTTCAATTATTCAGGCAAACCTAGATGTAGCAGCACAGGCAAATGTACTGAGTGGCAGGAACTGCTGCTGCATGAGAGGAGATCTGGAGGAAAGGGGATGAGCATGATGAACAGAGGCAAGCAGAGATGCTGCACAGGCAAGCTTGCTGCGCCTGTTGCAGGAAGGGTTTGGGAAGGGGAGGGGAGACAGGTGTCTATGTAGCAAAGACTGACAGTTTGTATGAACTGATAGAATAATATCTGAGGGATGTGAGTCCAGAATAGCATTTAAATTAGAGAATAAACTGAATATTCAGGTATGCAGCACGTAATCTTTTGTGCATGGAAGAGCAAGTGTTCAGTTAAGATGGGAGGAGGTGCTTCTGTTATTTACAGGTAGGCATGTGGAAATCCTCCTTTTGTTAGAGAAGCAGTAGCTTCTTCAAGTCAAGTAGCACTGTCAAATTAACATAAAATCTAAACCACATTCCTCTCCATGTGTATGAAGAGATAAACTATATGCAATTGCATGCAACAATGTTTCACCTGATAATCAAAAACATGTATGAAATATTCCCATTATTTGAAGAGTTGTTTTTGTTTTTAAACCATGACTCTAAATTTTGTGTTGAGCACTTTTTGCATTGAAACTCCAGAATATTTTGTTTCATGTTAGTTTAAACACTTCAGGTTGTCATTTGTACAGTGCTGTTGTGAACATACCTATGTAGCTCAAATCTCAAGTCAGTGCTTTAATAAATGCATATTTATCATGAATGAAAGTATTGTACGTAATATAATATAAACGCATATATAATATTTGTTATAGTATTGATTTTATATGTAAGTGAAAATATGTTTCTTTTAATACTTTTACTACAACAATTTGATTTTTGCCCTTTTCTTCTTGAGAAACTTTCAATATTATGGAAATTGCTCTTTTTTTTTTTTATTTATTTTTTTTTTTATTTTTTTTTCCCCCACAAAATAGCACCTTGAAGACATTGCTTTGTCTCCTTTTAAAACTTTGGATCCTTCATTGTTCAAGAAAAAAAGTTACTCATAATCCTTTTTCATAATATTCAATATGAAATTGTGCAAAAGTCTTAAACTTCTTATAAGAATGATCTCAAGAACCATCATTTCTTTAATAAATACTCCTTCATGATTTACTGTGTATTGACATTGAAGACTAAAAAATTAAAAGTTCTCTTTTTCTCTCAGTCAGAATGCCTCTGTGAACTACTGTAGATACTAATATTTTCTATGCATCCTTAAATAGCTGTGACTATAAAAAATACATAGACTAGTCCTCTAGGTAATTTGCAGCAGATAGTAAAGGACACTTCATGCAGCTGACAGCAGCCACATGTCAGCACTTAGAAAATATCCTCTTGATGTTTTTTAATATAAAGGCATGCGTTCAGGTGTTTATTTTATTTATATTAAGATTTAAAAGCAGTGATACTAAAATCTGTTAAATCTGAGTTTCTGTTAAATTATTTAAATGAAGGCTTTTGACACCGTCTCCCACAGCATTCTCCTCAAGAAACTGGCTGCTCTTGGCTTGGACTGGCGCACGCTTCGTTGGGTTAGAAACTGGCTGGATAGCCGGGCCCAAAGAGTCGTGGTGAATGGAGCCAAGTCCAGTTGGAGGCCAGTCACTAGTGGCGTCCCCCAGGGCTCGGTGCTGGGGCCGGTCCTCTTTAATATCTTCATCGATGATCTGGATGAGGGCATCGAGTGCACCCTCAGTAAGTTCGCAGATGACACCAAGTTAGGTGCGTGTGTCGATCTGCTTGAGGGTAGGAAAGCTCTGCAGGAGGATCTGGATAGGCTGCACCGATGGGCTGAGGTCAACTGCATGAAGTTTAACAAGGCCAAGTGCCGGGTCCTGCACCTGGGGCGCAATAACCCCAAGCAGAGCTACAGGCTGGGAGAGGAATGGTTGGAAAGCTGCCAGGCAGAGAAGGACCTGGGAGTGATGGTGGACAGTCGGCTGAATATGAGCCAGCAGTGTGCTCAGGTGGCCAAGAAGGCCAACGGCATCCTGGCTTGTATTAGGAACAGCGTGACCAGCAGGGCTAGGGAGGTGATCGTCCCCCTGTACTCAGCTCTGGTGAGGCCGCACCTCGAGTACTGTGTTCAGTTTTGGGCCCCTCGCTACAAGAAGGACATCGAGGTGCTTGAGCGGGTGCAGAGAAGGGCGACGAAGCTGGTGAGGGGCCTGGAGAACAAGTCCTACGAGGAGCGGCTGAGGGAGCTGGGCTTGTTCAGCCTGGAGAAGAGGAGGCTCAGGGGTGACCTTATTGCTCTTTACAGATACCTTAAAGGAGGCTGTAGAGAGGTGGGGGTTGGCCTGTTCTCCCACGTGCCTGGTGACAGGACGAGGGGGAATGGGCTTAAGTTGAGCCAGGGGAGTTTTAGGTTAGATGTTAGGAAGAACTTCTTTACAGAAAGGGTTGTGAGGCATTGGAACAGGCTGCCCAGGGAAGTGGTGGAGTCACCATCCCTGGAAGTCTTCAAAAGACGCTTAGATGTACAGCTTAGGGATATGGTTTAGTGGAGGGCTGTTAGCGTTAGGTTGGAGGTTGGACTCGATGATCTTGAGGTCTCTTCCAACCTAGAAAATTCTGTGTGATTCTGTGATTCTGTAATCCCATTGAGATCAGAAGATAAAAAAAAAAAAAAAAAAAAAAAAAAAAAAGTACAGTTAAAAAATAAAGAAAAGAAGAAAGGAATTCATCCCACTGTCTCACAACATCATATCTCATTTTCTGTGTTTTCTCTTTTTCATGTGTCTGTGCTTGAAGCAAGTGTGAACTGTAATTAGCTAATTAAGATTCTAAGGCTCAAATATAATCGACCTTTTTTTCCTTGTGGTATTGGTCACCAAGTGTAAAAAAGTTGTTTTCTTGTCACGAAATTGGGGCTCTCCAGGGTGTGACTTCTAATTGCATTCTCAGAAATGATCACCCTTAGTAATTTGAATATAGGACACATAGCATGACTTCCTCCTTGCCTGGTGTTTGCTGAGCTGGAAAGGAGAAGGACAATGAACAAGGAAGGTTTGTGAATGTATACTAACTACATAGGGATACAGGTTTGTTCTTACTTGTTCTAAAGTTGCATTCATTAGGTGTTCCTGATAATTCTGGAGGCGTGCAACCTTTTCCCAAACAAAGCAACCAAGCCTGCTACTGGCTCCAACCAACCCTCAAGAATCAGAAACAAAGCAGAGGCACAGACAGATGTTTGTTTGTTTGTTTGTTTGTTTTCCATTTACAGAACACATTTAAAGAAACACTTTAATTCAGACAACTTCATTTGCATTTTTTATAAACAACAGTAAAATCAAGTATTATGTCACTGATGAAAGATCAATGGCATACAGCTTAGATTGCTGTTTAGACACTCATTACCTCTGAGCCAAGGAGGCTGTTCCTGCTTAAGAAATTGTCTAACTTATTGCAGAATCACTTGTTAATGTGCAGTAAACCTGTGGATCTTCAATCATTTTCTTATCTGTTCTAATGACTCAGAAGAGTCATTACTGCACTATTTACAGCTATCACAATAGTTAATATGATATAGGCATAGCTACTTGTTTACTCATTGATGTGATGTGACATTTTAATAACAACCATCATTATCATGTGTATATAAGACCAGAAATATATATTTTTTCCACTCCTATGGAGTTGCTGATTTTATCTTCTACCAAAGATGTTGCATCTGGTACTTTAAATTATTGCACTTCACTGGAAGCATAATAGGATATTTGTAGCTTTTATCAGCAACTTAAAAACACATTCTTTTGACTATTTCCCCAAAGAGCAAGAAAAAAATAGCAAAGTTTTTTTGTTTGTTTGTTTGTTTTCAAATGGGGTAGTCAGTGGTAAAAAGTTAAAAAGTTCTCTCACAAGATGAAAAGCAAATAAAATCATCTATAAGAATGTTAAGTGCTAGAAAAAGAAAGAGAAAAATAATGACACAAGGATTTTCTCTGACATAAAATCAGAACAGTTTCCAATATAATCAATTGCACTCATTTACTTATACATTTACTTAGCATTTTGTCTGTTTTCTGTCAGGTTCAAATTAAATGGTTGATTTTTAGCAGCAATCTGAAAGGAAGATGCTTCAGTGTCCAAAAGACAAGTTTCCTATGGGTATAGATTTGGATATTTTGTAAGACTGATCGCAAATCTCCTCACCTCGCCTGCCTTTTGATCACATACAACACTCGAGAGATGAGAAAATGTTAGACTGTCAGACAGTCCTTCATTTCTCTTTCATAGCACGATGAAGCAAGAAACCCTTGAATGGTAACAGAGCAGACCATTGCATTTGCTAAGCTCTTAATCTTAGTGTCAACCAAAGCCTCGCCACATGAAATGAAGTTTGACTCTTGCAGTTGTGTGAACATTTGTACTGTAGAAGCTCACTTGAGATACTGCGGTTGGATCTTATGTCTATCCGTGACTGGCACATTAAAAAGCCAGAAAAAAAGCCCTTGTGTGGCTACTCAGTGTGAATGAATTGACAGATCCGTCCAGGAAAGAATTAAACTGAAGGCTTTAAATGAAAAGGCAATGAATTTATAACAGGATTATACAGCAGCTTGAATCAAGTTTGTACAACACTGAGCTGAGAATTCAAAGAAAAACAAGAGAGGACACAAAGTATTGGCATTTATAATTGGCTAACGAGACTTTAGCAACACAGGAATTTTGCAGCAGCAGCAGATTCTCATATATTTAGAAAAACCAAAGAGGATTTTAGTTCCTGTGCCTCACCAGTTAGCTTTACTAAAGGACAAATCCCCAGCTGGCAAGTTACATCTATTTTTTTTTTTTTCTGCCTCTCAAAACTTGCGGATATTTTTGGCCAGAGTATTTTATTTTTTTTTTGATTGCTCATGCACATCAAGTCTGGTCTAAAGTGCATGACAGTTTTATACCAATAGGATAAAGACTATTATCAGCATATCAACAACCTGTAGAGGAAAGCTTTCAGAACTTTTCTAAATCAGAACTTTTTCCTAAATTGGGGGATTTCTATAGCCAAAATGTTGACCTCCTTGTATTTACTCTATTTTAAAAATGAGTATGGGCTTCTTTCATAATGATAGAGCTCAGTTAAATAAAATGTTCTGTATGGAATTTTGCATACCAAACAAATCCCAGATGATGCAATTACCAAGCTTGGTGGGAACATATAACAAAAGGAAACAGAAATTAAGAGCTACAGGTTAGGAAGAAAAAAAAAAATCACTTTCAACCGCGATTTTAAATGAGTTGGAGAGTTGATGAGACAAAAATCTACAGGACGGCTGTCATTTCAGATATAAGGTACATCTTGCTCCAATTAAAAAAATAATAATAATACACTTTATTGCACAAGCTTTCAACTAGAAGTGTTTACCCTTCAGCTGTCATCTCAATTGACTATTCATATACTGTACTATGCTATAAAAACAGCTCTCTGCTGCTATAGAACATCTTACCAGAGATTAGACCTTGGGGAAATACTCTCATTGGTTGTTTCACACAAATGTTGCATACAAAAAACCTTTTCATTGTAATGCGTAATGTAATAATTTGGGACTTTCTATTGCAAATATATATATTGATGTCAAGTAATTGGCCCTCTGCTCTCCAGTCAAAAGCGTGCTTTAGAAAAGAGTTGTAGTTGCATCCTTAGGAAATAATCCTTTCAAAAGAGGATCTAGAAAAAAGAGGATCTTTTGCCAGTCTAGAAACTGGCAAATGCCTATTAATCTGGATAATGACTCATCCACAAATATCTCAAAGATATTTGACTAGTTTTGACTGGTTCTCAAAGAAGGCACATTTACATATCGTGTTCCACTGTCTGGGATGAGCATAGCATTCTTCTCAAATTTTATGATGCCTTTAAGCAGTTGCCTCTGGTCTAGCAGTTTGAGAGGTGTTTGGAAGAAGGAGGGATTAAGCATCTTGGGCTTTCCAGAATGATTTTCTGTGTCCCAGTAACACCTGCTATGCCAGAGGTAAAGCCTTCCTTTCCCCTCCAGTAGCCTGGGACACAGCCACAGCCTTAACTCCCTTGTCACCAGATAAAAATCTTTGCCTAAAAAATCTTTTGCCAAAGTGATCTTTGCCTTCATTAGTGTTTCCTAGGCTACCCTCCCCTCCTCTAACATGTCACATACTGGTTGCCTCATACAGCAGTTTTAGAGCAGACATCCCCAGGTTTCCAACTCCACCTCTATCCAGGCAGATCCTTTTCACCATTTCATCTTCGTTTGTCCCCTTCCCCAGGCAGCCATGGCCCAACTCCTCACCCTTTCTTCAAAAAGCAGCTTCTTTCAAAGGATGCTTTTTGTCTTCAGTGAGATTCCTGGTCAGGGCAGCAGCTGCAAATTTGATTCTCTCATTATGATAAGTTGAAAGTTATCAGACCTGGTAAATTGAAACATACTATCACATTCTGAAAATGCACAGTATTCAAAAAGCTGAAATAAGCTGAGTACCATACTTTTTTTTAAAGTTGATGAGAGCACAGGTGTTACTATAAATAACTTACAATTTTGTCTGAACAACCATTCTTTTTTTCTTTCTTCTTTTTTCTTTTTTTTTTCCTTTTTATTTTTTTTCTTTTTTCTTTTTTTTTTTTTTTTTTTTTTTTTTTTTTCTTACCCTCCTCCCTTGCACATGCTCCCTGTTTTTCAGAGAATTAGTGATGACTTGACCACCAGAAAAAAAAAAAAAGAAGTCACAAATCCTGTGTAGAGGGAATGTATAAATGTTCCTTTTAGTTCTGTGAAGAACCTTTTGGACAATGAAGTTAACACAGTGTTTAGAAATGATTAAAAGTATTACTCTAAACTGTACCTACTTTCACTTTGACACTGATAAGGAAAGTCTTGCTGACTAAATGTTTTAAATGAAATTATTCCCTTGAGGAATGTCAGACTCGCTGCTTTAAATGTTGCTTCCCACTGTATCTTTAATGAAAAGCCTGACTATAAAAAATAAGTAATTGTAATTTCTTTTCCTGTGAACATGCATATCTTGAAATGTTTTTCAATGTATTTTTCAAATGTATTTGCAGTTACTGTCTTAAAAATGATGTGATGCTTTTCTTTCACTAACTGCTATACGAAACTTTGTTCTGGTCACACAGCAGCATGTAAGATTCACTGAAACCAGTGGCAAATTTCTGATGATTTGGTGACATGAGATTGAACTTCAGTAATTTTATTCCATGCCAGACCTAAGTGTTTAACAATTTTCACAGCAGTCAATCAAGCCTGTTTCTTTTTAGCTTGTTCTTTCTCTATCTCTCTGGTGTAAACTGGGAGCAATCCTGACTGACTTCAGTGGAGTTATAATAGTCTAATGTCTCTCTAAGGGGAGGGTAAGTCGACTTCTGTGCTAGCCTTGCCCTCTGACTGCTGCCTTTAAATGAGCAAGTAGAGAGTCAAAAAAAACCTACAGCCCTAAACAATACTGACAGAGCATGATAGAGGCAGCCAAACTACTAAAAGGCAGAAACCCTGTCAATGAACTTGATGACAACTATGACTATTTGTTACTTCGGCCTGCTACTCAGTCACTTTCTTGTGACCTCAGGTTAGAAAGAGGTCTAACACTATACAGTACGCAAAGGTATTTGCATACCTGTTCAGTATCCCTTTCAAGTAAATAATACTCACTGAGTTTTGGGCAGAATTATTTTTTCAGAATTTTGATGGATAATGACTACTAATTTTGAAAAAACAAACAAACAAACAACAACAAAAAAAAAAAAAAAACAAAAAAAATCACAATTTAGCACTCCTATTGTTGTAAACAATTGAATATCATGAGATAATATGAAGTTTTCCTTATAATTCTTGACAATGCCTCCTTTTATATTTTTGACAGATTTATTTGTACCATGACCAGTTATTCTTCATGTAGGTGGCAGGTGGCAGGTGTGTGATGTGTTTCACTTTGTGATAAGGAAATTAAGTATATGACCTTTCAGGGTACCTATTTTTCATACTTCTTGATTTAAAACAAAGGGAGCTTCTCACTACATATAATACACTTTGAAGCCTGTGTTCACTGTGTCTGTATCAAGATAAAGTAGCATAGTTATAGGAATTCAACAGAAGAAACTCATAAACACTTGTATTGAGAATTTTCTGTAGAAAAGATCAGGAATGTTACAATGTGTTGGAGATACATGTTTCTGTGTAGTATAGATGAATTTTAAATGGCTTAATTTCTGCTCTTCAAAAGCAGATATCACAGAATCACGGAATCATAGAATTGAAGGGGTTGAAAGGGACTTAGAGAGATTATCAGGTCCAACCCGCCTGCCAAAGCAGGTTCTCTAGAGCAGGCTGCCCAGGTAGGCATCCAGATGGGCCTTAAATATCTCCAGAGAAGGAGACTCCACAACCTCCCTGGGCAGCCTGTTCTAGTGCTCCGTCACCCTCACAGTGAAAAAATTCTTTTGCATGTTTGTGTGGAACTTTCTGTGCTCTATCTTGTGGCTATTACTCCTTGTCCTGTCCCCACAAACCACTGAAAAGAGGTTGGCCCTCTGTCTCCCACACCTCAGGTATTTATACACATTGATGAGATCCCCAATATATATTTTATTTCCCCAATATATTTGTTCTTCAATGACTGCTTCCCCATTTTCTATTTTCTTTTATACTTTGACAGTACAAATGTTTTAATTCTTTAATTAAATATATTTTTTATTAAATTTGGTTGGCTTGTAAGAAAATTTTCATAGTTAATCTCAGTTAAGTTGATCTACTTAAAGCTCCTTATGTGTGTTTGTTTTCTGGTATATGCAACTTCTCCACGTTTTGTGCTTCCTCAATGGATTAGAAATGGAGATGGTCATTTAAATTGCCTGGTATACTGATTCTTCTTTCTTTTCCAGAAAACTGATTTAGTACATAAGCCACTTGCTCATGAAGTATAGTTTAGTCTTCTTTATATGTTATAACACTGTCACATTTTTTTTTAAATATAAAAACGTACTATGTTAGAAACGTCATAACTACCTGATTCTGATACACTGCATAGGTAGGTGTCTGTAACTGGAACTCAATCCTCTTTTAACAGAAATCTGCTCTATTTTGTCAATCTGTGCTGATGCAGGGAAAGGAAAGAACATAAAGATAATCCCTCCATCTTGCTTTTGAAATTCCTGACTTTTCTATGGGTTTTAAACTTCAATATGAAATTTGCTGCATGACATCTTTTCAGCAAAAAGTCTGTTAGTGAGCTTAGAAATACAGAGAAACATCTTTGGTGCAGTGACTTTCTGCTAAATCCAGGTGTTCGTTGCAAAGATCCTAACTTACATTCGTGGCTTCAAGTACTCTGGTGCCTCACATTTTCTACTACTGACCAAATCTTCGATTCCATCACCTGCTTCATTTTTATTTATTTATTTATTTATTTTTTATTCACAGAAAATATGAAAGGAAATATAATGGCTGGTCTGCACTTTTGCCTTTCTTTTTATAGCATTAGTCATTAACATGCTTACATGTATGTGTGTAGCTGCTTATAGTGATCTTACTCTTAACACTGTCAGATGGTGAATTCCAAATCACAGACAGTGATATCTTACTAATAGGTTCACACTGTCAGACGGTGAATTCCAAATCACAGACAGTGATATCTTACTAATAGGTTCTTCCTAAACTTCAAAAGTTTTTTTTTTTTTTTTTTTTTTTTTTCCTAGCTATGTAATAGGAAAGGTTCTAGTTTTTTGGGGATGTTGTGAGGCTAAGAACATAAGAATTTCAGGGATGGTGCTACAAAAGCAGGATCCTAGAAATCAAGAGACTGCTGGAAGCTCCTAGATAGTCCACAGGATGGCTCACAGCCTGGAAAAAGCTCCAGAGACCTGAGAACCAAAATCAAATCCCTGGCTCTAATGTCCTGTCTTCTGTCTGTGTTTTGTTGTACTCAGAAATATCTGAAGTTGAATGCTTAAAATCTCATTGCTGCCCCATGTCTTTCCATGTTTCAGAGGTATTTGGATATGCTCTAATTCCGGGTCAGCCCCAAAGTGGTCTGATGTTGAGAATCTGTCCAGAGCATTTTTAAGTGTGCATTCAAGATGCACACAGCCCAAATACTTGAGCTGCTTCAATTAGTAGCTAAAAATAGAAATCAAGATGAGGAAAACTTTATTCAAGTGTCACTGAATGAGATGCAGTTTGGTGATTTTTTTCCATCCTCCACTACTCAGGGCTTAATTAAAAATAAATAAATAATGCTTTCAGCTCTTAAAATGTACTCCTGTGGTACCCATTTTGCAGAGATATTAAAAATAAATCAACCCAATGTATGCCAGCTAAATCTTTTAACTTCATAAAAAATACAAAAGAAATCTGCTATGAGAAATTGAGAATGTAAATGAAAATTTTCAATTGAAAAAAAAATAAATTGCAATAGTGTTTATTACTATGTGTGTTAATATTCTGGTATCATGAGGTAAGAATGGATAGTGTTAAAAGACTAAAGTAAAAAAATAGATAAAAAATATTTTTTAAAACTATTTTTGAGCTTTAGACCTCACAGTTTCAGATTTTTTTTTGAGTAATCTTGAGAGGGAGATTTGTAACTAAAGTTTCCACAAGAATCTAAGACTTTAAAAATGGACCAAGTTCAAAAGATTTGGAATGAAATATCTAGTGGTGGCAACAACATTGTTTCAGGCTCTGATCAACATCTCTTACACTTGTAAAGGTGTCTTATGCCTTAGGACTTCTCATGACACAAGCAGAGCTTAGTGAGCTTTGGATTTAAAAACTTTAATCTTTAAGGTAAAAGTGTTAAAATAAGGTGTTTGTGACATAGATGAAGATTCTCTTTCCCTCCAACTTATTATTCCACAAAAACAATATTTGTATTGGCTTTTGAGAGTCTATAGTTTATCATGGTTTCATCACAAACTTCTGTGAACTTCCAGAAAGCAGCGAAACCTGAGGAACTGAGAACATTGCAGGCTGCCAAGTTTCTTCTTAGCTCCATAGAAAGACTACATAAAAGATACAATTCCATAGCTGCAGAACAGTCTGATCTTGCAAGGCTTCTGTGCTTCTTCATGTAGAGAAGTGCATGCATTTATAAGGACAGTAGATGAAGTGAAACCTATAGGTTCAAGGAGATGCTCCTGGTTTGATGGTCAGGCTTCCAGGGCTGCTGAAGGTCAGCAATGGTGCCTCCCCGGCACCATTATTTTTTTTCAGATGTGAAAAAAATCTTTTAACTCTGTTACTGAAAAAAAATCAGAAATATAACAGAAAATTCAGAAGTGTCATAAAGTTTTTGACCAATTCTACTTCATTTACTATTTAGAATATATATTTTTTCCTCTAGCAATCAAAAAAGGTTGCTTTCAAAATATAAAAAAGTAAAGAAAAATTGATGCAAATTCCCTTGTAACTCTTTAAATTTCACTGCACTCAGATTAACCGTGGAGTTAGGAGCCCAGGAGACAAATTTTGCTTGGCCAGATACAGAATGAGTATACAGATCTGTGCTCCACACCTGTGCAAAATAAGCGTATTAGTCTCGGTTAGCACACTTTTTGGACCACTTCATAATGCTTCATTCTGCTGATTATTTCAGTATCTGTTCTTCAGTACTCAAGCACCAATTTATGAATACTCAAAGATTATCAAAGCCTTGAGCATTAATCTCTTACTACCTTTTACAGAAACATGTTGCAGCATGGTTTTAGGTCAAAAATAATAACTAAAATAAGAAATAATACTAATAAAGTATTGAAACTAATAAACCATATTGTAATTAACTTCTGAACAAGTTTCAGACAATACTATTTCTTGAATTCTAATATGATATGGTGTGGTTAATTGTTCAGCTATCTCTCCATTTCCCATCAGCGGAAGGAAATATTCAAATATTCCTTAGAATAGCTAAACTTGCATAGTAGATGTTATGATAGCTCAGAATAAAACTGTTGGTTTTTTTTTTTGTTTGTTTTGTTTTTTGTTTTTTTTTCTTCCAGAAGACTTGCCCTCTACCCCATCTGTAGGCTCTTTTGTTTTAGATTTGACTGCTATTGCTGTAGCTCCTGAACTTGCTTCTGGGATTCAGGGATTCATATGTTAAAAGCAGTGCATACCAGAACGTGAAAATAGCCATAAAATAAATAAGCCAGTCAGACTAAACCAAATTCAATGAAATTAGTTTTGTGTAGATTAACTTTTTTAGGTAAATCCTCAAGTTGGACAAGTTTAGGGTGTTTTTTGTTGTTGTTGTTGTTTGTTTGTTTTGTTTTTCCCAACATGTATTTCAATCAGTAAAAGATGCTCCCTACTTGTATACAATACGATCATATTTGAGACTAAAATGAATTAAGGTACTTATATAAATATAGCAAGTAGTGAAACTACATTGTGAGGTTAAGTTGCTTAACACCTTAATTGTTTGTTTCTAAAACCAATAGAATCAATCAACTTTTATCCAAGCTCAAAAAGCGTTATTCTATGCATTTTCTACGCGTTATTCTATGTGTATTCTATTAATTTTCCTCTTTTACATAGAAGAAAGAATATAATCCAGATACACTTAAAGAAACTGTGTTCATCCTGCTGGCTCTTTGTATGTTCTTGGTTTACAAGTAAACAGTTCATCACTGCTCTCAACAGTCAGGATGGGTGCCAGTTCGTCATTGTAAAAATGAGTATAAAAGAGATTATTTCAGAACTGTCAGATGGGACATTCAGATTAGAAAGACAACCATGGGAACTGCAGAGAACAGAAACAGCCCTATCATAGAGTGACCAATTGTGAAGCTGCTCTAACATTTCAAAATAATTGCAAATTGTGGAATTAATTTAAAATCAAGGACAAAATCAATTGGCGTTTACAGAAGCCTACAAAAAACAAGTAGATAGTTTCAATTTACACTTTATTTATGACACACATATATACTTTCTCTCCGTAAAATATTATATCTCAGAGAAATTAATGTACTTGAGTGTAGCTATATATCTATTTGTAGGCACAATATATTATGTGTGTGCAAATAATTACAATTTCAGATGTAAAAGTCAATACTGCTAGATGTACAATTCAAGAATGCTAAATGCAACTCCCTGTCACATCAGTAAGATGATATAAAAGAGATGATTTCAGTTAGCAGAACTCCATTTTAACCAATTAAAATTACGCTTCCAAGACATGTAGGCTCTGTGGTTATGCATTACCATTACTAAATGAATATCTGAAGTCAGACGTCTAATTCTTCCAGTATCCTTCTAGGGTCCAGAGGACGATCTCTTTTTTAGGAAACGAAGGACCACCACAAGTTTAGGTTTTCTGAATTGCCAATAGCAGTTCTGTATTTCTTTAATGACATGTAGAAGCAGACAAAGAAAACTAGGTTCCCAAATCAGGGTTGCCATGAGTGCAGCTCACAGAGTGCAGCTAGCAGAGGCAGCCATCAGACACAATATTCTAGGCAGCAAGTTTGTACAAAAGAGTGTATACAAGAGGCCGGCAGCTCTGTTGGGAACAGCATCCCAAGGCTCCACACTAAGGTGGTATTCCATGGGGCACAGTCCTCAGCACCAACTGGAGCAACTTACTTGTTAACATCATATGCCTTGGCTCGAATAGATCTCCTTAGGGAGCTCTGCGTGTCTGGAGCTGCAATGGTGCCTGGGGAAGATGGTGTCCTTGCCTGCAGGAGGGTGTGTAGGATGTGTGTAACCAAGCAATGGAGCTGCAGGGGGAAGTCAGCAGACCTTGCAGAATCAGAGATTGAGGTTGATCAGATCTTCTTGGAGACCCTGAGGTCTCCAAAGACCTGCTTTTCTTTTTTAAGCATTTGAACTGTCAACTGTTTTGAACAAGAGGCAGGTAGAGGCTGTGCTCTGTGGGCTGGGGAGTGGGGGGGTCCCATGATGACAAAAGCTGGAAACTAGTGACTTCTGGCACCAGGAGGAAGTTTTCTGCTTCACTTCCATGTAACATAAGGGGCTGAGTGCCCTAGGAGCAGATAAGACACTGGGTTCTTTGTGCAATGAAGCACCTAACTGTGCCCTCTCAGCCTGAGCCATTCAATAGCACCAAGAGGAAGAGGCTGCTGACACCAGTGGGACACTCTCTGCTGCACTGGATGGAGGTCCCCATCTGATGATATGACCTGTTTTCTTGGAAGGTTTACTGCTTGCAAGGGCTTTGAATATAGGACATCATGAAAAGACTGCTGAGTCTTGTCAGGCCCTCAGACTGCTGTGCTTCTGCTGCTCTTCCATGTGGGTACCAATGGAACTGCCAGAGGAGCCCTGAAATATATCAAATGATTACAGGGCACCTGGGGAGAGGGTGAAGAGCTTGGGTGACCAGGTGATTTTCTTCTTGATCCTGTCAGTGATGGGGAAGGGCTTGACAAGAAATGAATGTATCCTTTGTGTCAGCAACAATTTGCACAGTTGATGTTGACAGCAGAGGTTTTTTGTTTGTTTTGTTTTGTTTTGTTTTAGGATCAAAGACTGCTAGGAACAGACCGGATCCACAGGACTAGACAGGGTGGAAGTATCTCTGCCAATGGGCTGGCCAACCCGGTGAGGAGAATTTTGAATGAGGAACAGTAGAGGAAGGAGAAGATGACCCACAGTCAAGTGGTAAAATGGTGAACTGGGTTGACAAGCAAACTGGGCAATGTGATATGGAGAAGTCAGGCCTCATAATCAATTTAAAAGGTCGAGTGGGCACCAGATCAAGTGTTTCAGGTTTTCACAGCAAAGAAAGACAGTAGAATACTGGGCTGCATTAGGAAGAGCATTGCCAGTAGATGGAGAGACATGATTTTACGGGTAACAAAAGCAGATAATAAAAAGGGAAAAGTACAGGGGCATCAGGAGGAGGAGTTGGTGGGCGGGGGGGGGGGGGGGGGGAGGAAACAAAATGAAGTGTTCTTTGAAAAGTTTTATCTTTTCATTGAGAGAATCTACCAACAGTCTTTCCTGGATTATTGTTGAATTAAAAATTCAGAAGGGGATAAGTTCAGACCCTCTAGTATGCAAACGCTCTCCTAAGGCAACTGCACCTGCTCATGGGCAACTGCACCTTTTCAATGCACTGGGTAACTGGTTTAATGTAGTTAATAGGCATACTGCTCCACTGGTTTGCACATGATTCCAGCTTTAATACTTTTCTAAAGTTTAAATTAGAATTTTGACTGATGCTGAACTTTTAAAATTACTTTATCTGATACATAATTCCAGTAGCTCAATGCCAGTAAAAATGCTAATTATTAATTAAGTCCAAATGTAAGTTGAGTTTGTGAAATGCAACAGTCAGTTTTTCTAAGCATTTTTATAATGTCCTTCTGCAAATGTCATAAAATTTTAAGTTACTAATAATTCTACTACTTGACAGCATTATGAATCATGAATAAAGCATATTCTCTTTCCATACCCTTTTTGAAAGATTTTTAATGCAAGTGATATGCAAAAGTTTCAAGTTCTTAAAATACATCTTCCTTGGTCAAATTGGCTTTACTAAAATGAAGTCCATTCTGTGGGCTTCCACAGAGTTATACACTACATATAAAGGAGAAGAAAAAAATAAAATAAAATAAAATAAAAAAAAAAA
The DNA here is from genome assembly GCF_964211825.1 of Aythya ferina. Lineage (NCBI taxonomy): Eukaryota > Metazoa > Chordata > Aves > Anseriformes > Anatidae > Aythya > Aythya ferina. The sequence goes on along the minus strand of NC_140297.1, from coordinate 78,663,941 downwards.
AACAAAAACAAGCAAAAAGGGAAAGAAAAGGCAGATGATCAGAACTGTTCAGAATGTGATTCATAGTGTTTTTTGTTTGTTTTTGTTTTTAAATTTTGTAACAAAAAAGTCTACCTGAACTATGGCAGTGATGGTTATTAATGCCTTTTGAGGACTGTGTTCAGCTATTTATTTTGATTAGATCAGTTCTGAGCTTGATAGAAGCTCATGGTGGTATATTTCTGTTTGCACCTTCCCACTTTTCTCTAAAAGCAAACTAACATGCAAAGGACTGGACAAGCATCTTGCTTCACAGAGAATGTTAATGAGTGGTAGTGAAGAGGCTGATATTTTCCTGTCTGGTCCAAGAACAGTGGAAATGTCTATCTCAGATCTAAGGGTAATGTTGACTGCATTTAAAAATAAATTTGTATTCCTTTTATTTCTGTCTGAAAACCTGAGTTTGAGCAGTTCATCTGACCAATTTTATTCAAGTATACCTTATCTTCCTCTAAACACACACACACACATAACAAACAAACAAAAAAAACCAAACAAACAAAAATTGTAATTCCAGGTGTTTCTAAATCAGCTGTCCTAGACTGGCTACTAATCATTCTATTTCTGGGACACAGGATGTACTTTTAGATTCAGTGTAAAACAATGCCTTTTCTTCAGAAGAGACAAGAGACTCTCTGCATTTGCTCTAACTTCTTGACAAGAACCTTTGACCTTCCTTTTTTTCTCCAGTAATTTATTTCTGCTTTCCCCACCATCACACCAACATTGTTTGAGTACTCCAGACTTTTTTAATCCTGGGGTAACATATCTGGAAAACAAAGAACAAAGACTTAGCAAAAGAATCTTTTTTTTTTTTTTTTAATTGCTTCCACATTTCACTTTAATCTCTCGAGAGCCAACTGAAAATTCACAAAAGAACTTTTCTATCTTTCTGACCATTCTTATCTCTCATTCATCTTTCTCAGCATTTCAGTTCAGACAGAAATAAGACTCATATTCACTTTCTCATATTCTGCTGCATCACCCAGAAATCCCAATCATGGACCAAAGCTCTGTTGCACAATGTGCTGTAAAAACGCAGATCTGTGAGATGATTTCTAAATCCCCAAAACTAGGTAAGTTGCAAAACAGCTAGCAGACTTATGTAGACATTTTACTTGATTTTGGATGCTTTATAGGAGCATATATTTTGTACTGAGGAAATGATAAATGAAACTTTTTACTTGAAATAATGACCAAAAAGATGCCTGGGAAAGTAGAATCAAAGGAAGCGATAACTCAGAAACCGTGAAAGCAGCATTTGTTTGACTGAAATACCTTGAACTAACCACAGGAAAAACAACAACTAAAAGAGGTTACCTCAGAAAACATCATAGTTAAAAAAAATAGACTAAAAATTGGACTAATCTTCCCAAATACTTTCAACAAATTAGAGATACATATTTTTCATATAATATTCAAGCAGTTTTATTTTATCAATTCAATAAGAGAAGGACTTGACATAATGCTCCTCATATTCACTCCACGGTTTCCACTTGACGGTGTGATGATACCCTTAATGTTTTGCATGTTAACATGTAAAACTTGGGCATCCAAGAACATACCTTTAAGAAGGTGATAATCAAGTTGTGGTTCTCAGAACTCAGCAATAAGATTTCTTTCTTTCTGTTAAATCTGTAATACTGTATTTTATTTTGTATTTCTATTTTGTATTGCTATTGTGTGGTCTTTTACTTTATTATATAATTAATATTTTAAGAAACTATTTCTTTGGAGACCTTGGCTTGTTTTGATGAAGTCCTTGAGCTCCTAATACACAATTTTTATCAATAAAGGAGCAATGTGTTGCTTCTATATGATGGCAACTGTCTGAAGAACTGTGCCTTAATTGTCCTGCTCTGGATGAAGTTCCCAGTGTGATACAAGCTGATCACAATCTGTTACAACAATTAATGACAGTTAAATGCAAACTGATTCTAAGTTACTTGCTTAACTTCCAGGAGAATTCCTGAAAGAGGAAAAATTAAATCAAAGCATGGCTATACTCAGAACAAGCTTTAACAATAAAAAGTAAATTATCTTGACACCAGTAATAGGAAACTTAGAGAGTTGAATTAGCAGTAAATTAGTAATTAAAGTATTTCTTTTCACGTATAAAGTGTTATTAAGATTGTTTGTGGTTTTGATGCAGAATGAGGTTGTTGACATATCTTATGAAAAATAAGTCACAGAGATCATAGGTTTTCAGTTCAAGATTGGTATGAGTTTGATTGTTAGCTTTCTTTTCAAATTTTCGCATAAATGTTCTTTACAATATTAATTTTCATTAATATTTCTTATTGCCACTGGGATTAAGATTAAGTTGTAGTGGGTTTATGTGGCAAGGTTTTGGTAGCAGGGGGCCATAGGGGTGGTTTCTGTGAGAAGGATCTAGAATCTGCCCCATGTTTGGTAAAGGCCCCACTGCTGACCAGAGCCGAGCCAATAAGCAATGTTGTTTTGCACCTCTGTGAGAGCATATTTAAACCAGGGAAAAAAAAAATGCTGTGCGATACAGCAGCTGGGAGAGTGAGAGGAGTGAGGAACAGTCTTGCAGGTGTCACAGTCAGTGAAGAAGGAGGGGAAGAGGTGCTCCAGGCACCGGAGCAGAAGTCCCCTGTGGCCTGTGGTGAGGACCATGGTGAAGCGGGCTGTCCCCCTGTAGCCCATGGAGTACCACGGTGGAGCAGGGTTCCATGCTGCAGCCCATAGAGGAGACCACGGTGGAGCAGGTGGACCTGCACCGATGGAGGCTGCCGTCTGTGGAAGACCCTTGCTGGAGCAGATTCTGGGCCCGACCTGTAGACCATGGAGAGGAGACCATGCAGGAGCAGGTAACTTGGCAGGAGCTGCTGCCCATGGAGGACTCCGGTTGGAGCAGTTTTCTCCTGAGGGATGGACCCCGTGGTACGGACCCATGTCTGGAGAAGTTCTTGAAGAGCTGCTGCCTGTGGGAAGCCCACACCAGATCAGTTCATCAAGGACTGCATCCCGTGGGAGGGACCCCACAGAACAGGAGATGAGAGTAACCAAGAAGGAGCGGCAGAGAAGAAGCGCTATAGACTGACCATAACCCCCATTCCCCTGTCCCCCTGTGCTGCTTGGGGGGCAGAGGTGGAAGAGATGGTTTGGGGGGAAGAGGTGGAAGATGGTTTGGGGGAAGGTGTTTTTGGTTTCTTTCCTTTGTTTCTCACTTCTCTAGCTTGTTAGTAATAAGCAATAAATCTTACTGTCTCCTTATGCCGAGTCTGTTTTGCCCGTTACAATAATTACTGTGTGATGTTCTTGTCCTTATCTCAATCTTTGAGCCCTTTTCATCGTATTTTCTCCCCGTTCCTCTTTGAGGAGGGGGAGTGAGAGAGCAGCTGTGGTGGAGCTCGGCTGCCCACTCGAGCGGAACCACCACATAGGTCAAACAAAAGATTAACATTTTTGATCTGGTTATTATGAATGCTGTTTAGCTTCTGATAATTTGTGGTAAATCTGACACAGTTTCATAATCCCTCATACTAGAAGAACAAGCTGTGACAAGGTAAATTGAAATTTATTATTTAATGACCAGATAGATGCACTATAATATCAGTTCCTATTTTCATGCCTGAAAGAACAAACATATTTTTCTGCATTGTTTTTGAATATCTTAGACCTAAGATGTTTATTAACTCCAGCAGCCTATGTATGCCCCAGCTAATACTATTTTAGTATCATGAAGCTGCCCTGGAGCGAAAATATCCATTTCCGTGGTAGCTTACTGGAAAATTCTAGTCAAAACCAATTAACTATGGTTATTTTCAAGGTTGTAGATCATTAATTATTAATAGATGAGTTAATTAAATTAATTTCAGTAAAAACGTTGGGACAGAGCAATGCCTGTTGAGGTGATATGCCGAGATATGCCAGGAGATATCTGCTTCTTCATTAATTTTGTCTTGATTGAGGTTAGGTGAATCCCTCAGAGAGTCTCTTAGCAAACCTAAGTTCTGTAAGTGATAATCAATTTCTAGTAAAGGCAGTCTTGTGTGTAATGGTTATTTGTTTTTCTCTTAGCCAAAACAAGAAATCGAGAGTTATATTAAGGATTTCTACATACTGACTACTTTTAATTTGTTAAGCATTAAGATTAAAGCTTCCTGCTTGTGCAAAACATATCAGATGCTGCTGCCTTTTTGTATTTTTTTGTATTCTAGTGAATGGAATAGATTTTATGTCCTGAAATTAGGTTTGAGCACAGGGTGCATGTTTTAGGTTTTCTCTAGCTTCTGTTTCAGGAATGGCTAAGTGAAAGTGATGCAAATTTCTTTTAACAGGAGAGGAATTCTTCTAAACTGAAGATGCATCATGGAGGTCTCAGCGGTGTTGTGCAGACATCTCATGATACTTACTGGACAACTTTCACAATTAAAATTTCTCAGCTTGCCTTGGACAGCTAGACGACATGACCTAATTATTTTTTCATATGTTTCTCAGTAAAGACACACTGACAGCAACTTAATTAGATGCTGAAATACTTTTCAGTAGCGACAAGAACTCGAGATGTACATAATGGTGGAGATTGCCTGACCTTCTTGGTGGACTCAGCCAGAGAGCTAGAAAGACAGTGTAACAGAAAAGTTCTGCTTGAAAAGCCTGGAGAGAGGATTCTGCCAGTATGGATTGGGGTCATATAGCTTTTTCTTTCTCCCTTCCCCTGTAAATATAAAAATATGTGTGTATATCTATATCTATATCTATATATGTATATGTTTTTAGAGAGAGATACAGATATATATATTATATATATGTATGTGTGTATATATATATATATAAGCTTATCATATAGCACACTGGAAGTATGACTACCTACCGGACAGAAATGAGGAATTTGTGGTCTTGTTATATAGTTCTGATTGTCAATAGAAGGAGCTTTAGATCTTGGTTGTTAAGCAAAGAGGATGGAAAAGTTCACATCAGGAGCCATGGCTTGGCAGGGCAGGGCTGTGGCAATCTGAAGCCTGGCCCTGCTGCAACTCAATGGGGCAGAGGCTGGTGGCTGCTGTGGGGCCTGGGCAGGGACAGGTGGAATTGGTGGTGCCCTTGAAGACCATGGACAAGTGGTGGTGACCCTGACAAATCCTTAGAGATAATTTTGTCTTTATATTCGGTTTGGTTTTATATTGGACTTCAAGATTGGCACTTTTATCTAAAAAAAAAATATAGTGTGTTGACAGAAAGTATTATCTTCCACAGTTCTGTGTTTATTATGTAAATACCTCCCCCCCTTTTTTAAAAAAAAAAAGGAATAGCTGTCAGTAATGTGTAAAATTGCTCAAAATAGCACTGTGAATCATATTTTTCTTGTATATGTTTGCCATATTTAACTGTTTGGCAAGAAGCTGTTTGAATAAGAAGGTCTTGCCAGGGAGATTTGATTTCTCATAAAGAGGGAAGTGAAAAACAGATGTTTGCACAGAAATGAATCTTGCACCTTTCCTGTAAAAATTTTTTTACACCTAGAAACAAGGACATAAAATGTAGTCACGGAGGTATAAACTTTTTTTTTCTCCTCTCTTTTTCAAATTAAAAGACAAAAGGCAATCAAATGTGTGTTATATGTAAGCACACAAAAAATCAAAACTGTTAACCAAACCTTTTGAGGTCTGCATTGGCTAGAAACTTGGCCTGAGGGTGCAAGCAGGACTGATAGGAAGCAGACTGCTGACTTTTCATGGCAGTTAATTGAGTGACAGAAATGAAGGTGACATGCTATAGATAAAGGAGCTAGGGCAGAAGCAGCATTGCTTTCTCTATGCTGTCCTCCTTGAAGAGCACTGTAAGGAGATAAATGGGAAATGCGGTAATGGAGCTAAGAGGGGAGAGGCACTTGAGGGGACAGGGTAGACTAAGGAGTCAAGGATAGACTCCTTAGACAGGGTAGACTAAGGAGTGAGATAGTGCAGTAAGAAAATATTAAGAAGAGATACTGCAATATGGGAGGAAATACTAGGACATTATGAAGGTACGGAGCCATCTTTAAATTGGTTTAAATTGGTACTGTTTTTAAAAAAAATCTCACACCACATCCGTCATGGGCTGTTAGTCTTCATGTGCTCTTCCTGCTCTTCAGAACATTAATTTGCCAAAAACATGTTTCATTTTAATCCAGCATGAGACACAGTGGAAGTGGAAATGAGAGCCAGGGAGAAGAAGTGAGGGGTTAAGATTGCTGCTTTTGGTGCTCCTGCATGGCTTCCATTTACTTATTGCTGTCATGAAATTACTTCCTAGAAAATGCTGGGAGAAGAGAGGGAGTGGGAAAGTGAGTCGGTAGAAGGGTATGAAATGTGGAAAGGAAAAAAGTGAGATGTAAGTGTGAGGTAAAGGCTCAAGCCAAGAACTGGCTAGAGCAAAAGGGGAGTAAACAAGAAGTAAGATATCATAAATAACATAACAGTTACTGGAAAATGTTTCTAGTTTCCATCTGCTGGGTAACTCATGTAAACTGGGAGAATCTTGCATTATGATCCCCTGCCCTGTTACCTCAAGGGATTAATTTCTATTAATCTAATATTTCTTAGCTTCTTGACAATCAGTTATTCCTTAGAGTCAATGCAATTGGAAATATATCAGAAACATTTATGCCAAAGATAGTTGGTTTTGTTTTTGTTGTTGTGTTTTGCTTGTATGTTTTATGAAATATTGTATTGAAAAGAAAGAATAAAATAATACTTAAGGTTTAAAACTCAGGCATCTAAATTGGGAAATTATTTTTTGATGTTTATAATCTGATTAAAACTAGCATGTAAAACACAAACATAACACTGATTTAAGTTTCTGGTGTTTCTTACTGTCTGTGTAGGATAGCCTGTATACTCAGAGTCAATACCTTTTGTCTTCATGCTCAGCACATGATTCTAGTCCTGTGCTAGCCCACATAGATTAAACTGCTCTCAGTAATGAAGTATGCTTCCTCCTGAACTTTTCCAATATATTTAACAGTTGACTCAAATGCTTTTGATAGGTTTCTTTATATTCACTTTATCGATGGGAAGCAACAGCCAGATTAAAGTCAGAAGCTTTTATTAATTTCGTAGTTCCAGTTTCATGTGCACAAATGTGATGGATTTGATGATTATGTGTGACAATGTAGTTCTGGCACCCGTTGCTTTTTTGGCAGATTTGGAAAACAATGTTTAAATATATCTATTTTGCATGAGATCTCCTTGGGCTCCTCATGCTCATTCAGATCATCTGCTAAAAACATAGAAGAAATGTAAAATAATTTTGTACTTCTCTGGAAACCTAGCATGCATCTATCTGTTTAAGAACATACTGAAGCAGAAGTGATTATGGAATTAAGTGAACCCTTATAAATAGTATTTGCCTTCATCACAGTCTGCAGATGAAGAATTTCATTACATTTTAAAATTGTATGATGTATCTCTTTGTTGACTTTGAATTACATATAGAGTGGCTCATGGTGAGCCTGCTGTCAACCAGCATCCTCAGATTTCTTTCTGCAGATCTCCTCTCCAGCCACTTTTCTCCCAGTCTGTGCCCATATCTGTCATTATGCTGTCCCAGGTGCAGCACCAGGCATTTTCCTTTGTCAAGTTTCATGCTGTTGATGATTACTCAGTGCTCCAGTCTACCTAGATCCCTCTGTGATGCCTCTTGTCCCTCCAGGGAGTCAACAGCTTCTCTCAGTTTGGTGTCATCAGCGGGATTGATGTATTCCACCCCTGCATCCAGAAAACTTATAAAAATGTTGAGCAGGAATGGTCCTAAAATTGAGCCCTGGAGAACACTGCTGGGGACCAGACACCAGCCTGATGTAGCTCCATTCACTACAACCCTATCACACAGCATAATGTGAACCTGTTCATCGCACATTTGAACAATTTGTCTAGAAGGATGTCATAAGGGACACTATCAAAGGCTCTACTGAAACCTGGAGATATTATGTTTTCTGCCTTTCCTTCATCCACCAGGCAGGTGACCTTATCGTAGAAGGAGATCAAATAACTAAGGCAGATTTTCCCTTCAGGAACCCATGTTGCCCATGCTTGATAATATCTTTGTTTTTTAAATGCCTTTCAACTCCAGTCAGGCACTGGAATGGGTTGCCCAGGAAGGTGGTGGAGTCATGGTCCCTGGGGGTGTTCAAAGAAAGGTTGGACTTGGAGCGTAGGACATAGTTAAGTGGGTGACACTGGAGGGTGATGGTTGGACCAGATGATCTTGGAGGTCTTTTCCAACCTTAATGATTCTATGATTTTCTATGAGCTCTTTTCACATAACGGTGAATTCACGAAGGAATACAGAATAACATAGGATTAATTCACTGAAGAGGCAGACTTCACTTTTTTTTTTTTATACTATTGCCCCGTGTGCAATTAAAGTGGAAGGATTGTAACCATGGATGCTAACCATGAAATAGAAGGTATATAGATGTTTCAGTTTTTGAAATACTTATTGTGAGAACACATGATGGTGTTTTAAATTTCAGTCAAAATCTCTTCAGTTAAAATATGCTTTCCTGCTAATGAAGTTTTCCAAATGATTTAGAAAAATAAGATTCTTCTACAGTATCACATGATTTTTGAGCCCAGCACTTAGATTCTGAACTAGCATACTTGAAATATAGGCTGTTAATTTCATTTTATTTAGAAAATCACCTAAATGTCCAGGTACAGTTTTAATGAGAAGGACTCTTTATAGCTTTCATTCATTTGGTTTAACTTATTCACTAGTCAGATGCACTTAGTATCTTATTAATCCATTATCATGTAGGGATGGCAATATCAATCAGTTAAAACTCTAATGTATATATTAAAATTATTTGCTCATTCAGATTGTTTAGTGTTTTTATTAAAATCTATTTTAAATTGATTAATAAGAATTTATGTATGAATTTTTTCATGTGAATGTAGATAACATTTAATGAAAGTAAAACTCCCAAACATTTAACTTAGATAAGGAGTCACTTAATGAGCTACTTATAAAACCCAAGCTACTTAGCATAAATAATCACATTATGATTTATTGCACTTTTGCATAGTTAAGCAAGCAACTCAAGAAGTGATTAATTTATGTTCTTTACTTTAATTCCTTTGCCAAGTAAATATTTCCACATTTAAAAGAAAAATCAGTGTAATCTTATATTGATTGTTGTAATTATTTTTCTAACACAATCACAAATTCTAACGAGTCTTCAGTCCTGGCCTTTAAAATAAATTAACAGATAAAAGCAGGTAACTGTATAGGAATAATGCATGTTATTGAAAAGGCAGAAATGCATCCATTTAAAATAGCTATGCTAGTAGTACCTGGAGCACAAAAATAAGAAATCTGCCCAAGTACTTTTCTCTTGTGGATATGTGATACATTAATAACAAGTTTAAAACATCTGAAAGACATACACCTCCTACAGAAAAACATACCTGTAGTACCTGAAGGTGTTTCTTGATTTCATTCTACCTGTATCAACTTCACATTTCATCTTGGGTAAACTGGAAAGCCTAGTACAAACTCTTCACTAGGTATTTCACAGAATCACAGAACAGTTGCTGAGTTGGAAGGCACGTCTGGAGATCATTTGTCCAAGCCCTTGTTAAAAACAGGGTCAGCTAGGAAACAGGTTGCTCAGGATCATTCCCAGTGGGGTTCTTAGGATCTCCAAGGATGGCTTCTCCAGACCTGTCCAGGCAATCTGAACCACTCTCATAGTAAGTGTTTTTTTACATTTAGAGGGAATTTTCGATATTTCAATTTATGCCCATTGCCTCTTACACTGTCACTAGGCATCACCAAGAAGAGTCTGTCCCCATTTTTTTGCTCCCTCAAGATAAGGGGTCCCCAGATGTTTTCTTCTTGAGGCCAACCAGTCCCACCTTTCTTAGACTCTGCTCATGTTTCACATGTTCAAATTCATTAAACATCTTCACAATCCTTCACTATATCTGATTTGGTATGCCAACAGCCAAAATCCATTAAGCAACAAGAGTGCTTGCCTTGGTCTATGCTTTGTGCCAAAATAGGAGAGAATCAATATTTTACAGACATTTTGTGTTAACTCATTTTCAAAAATTTGAGTTTGAAATAGCTTATTATTAGTGATTTTTTAAAAAGTGTAGGCTTTGCTGAAAGTGATGCTTTCAGAAGGCACAAATTACCATGACTTACAGGTCTTTGTAAAGAGCTTTATTTCTGTAATAATTTTTATTAAAGAGATTATTAGAAGTTTTAAAGAATATCTCAACATCAGTCTATGTCAATGAAGTATTTAGTTTATATGCCTCCATATTTAGTTTATAATTCCTCCATAGATACTGACTTGACCTGGGAAACATGTAAGTCCTGTCACTTTTAAATCATCTGTCTTCTGCTAGAGACAGTGAAGAAGGAAAATAGATTGATATAATGGGAAATAACAAAAGCATTGAAAAACACAAGATAACAGCAATTCTACACTGTCAAATAGCTGTAATTGATCTTTGATGCATTTTCCTTCCACCAAAGATGCTTGCTATGTCCAATATTTCTTTTATTTAAATTATTGAGTTGAAAGCATATCTCCAGTGAGTTAAATTCTAAATTCCCCAAATATTAATTTATGACAAGGATCATCAACTTTCGCTCAATTTAATTTCAAATCCCAAAGTGTGCATTGAAATTTCAATGAATATTTCTAGTGCTAATTACTCAATTTCTATATTTATAAGGGAACTGGCACCTCATAAATATCACATTGTGCTATTATCTCCATATGTGCCTGTTCCCTCTAAATATAGAAAATCAGCAATTAGCACTAGAAATATTCATTAAAGTTTGAAGGTAGATAAATAACAAGTAGTAATGTCATTTATTTATTATAATTTACTAAGCAAAGACCATCTAACTGCTCCTCATTTGATTAACGTGCCCCATACCACCAGTTACACTAAATACTTAATCTGACTGAACTACCACTAGATAAATTTTTTAGCAGTTAGTAAAATGATAAACTAAATGGCTTATCAACTTTGGCATGGCACAATACCTTGTTAAATTTAGATTAGCCTCACCTTTAATGTAAGGAGTGCAAAACTGTCTTCATAGAATGCTTTAGGTTGGTTTAGGACCTTAAAGATCATCTAGTTCCAACCCCTGCCCCCCTTCCTTTTTTTCTCCAAATATATAATTAATTCTGTTTGATAACTTGATTACAGACATAGAGTCAGTTGAGATACAGTAACATAAGTGTATACTGAACTAACAAGGAACCACTGAATGGTTCTACCATGAAAACATCATTTATCATGAAGTGGGAAAGCAGTGCGTGAATTACAGTTTATCAAGAGAATTAGAAGTTTTCTTCTACCTGTACGACCAGATTTTTTTTTTCCCAGGTATGGAACAAAAACATAGAGTGCACAAGGTGTATGTTTTATGGTTTTATGTTAGGAGTGTTGTTTCTTCCACCTCTACTGAAAGTGGAGTCAGATTGGAAGATAAAAAAATGAAAAAAAAAAAAAAAAAAAGCTTCGCTATAGAGTATAATCTTTCCGAAACAGATTCTCATTATTATTTCTGTACCATGAATATCCCAAATGTACCATCGAATATCCCAAGTTAGAAGGGACCCACAAAGATCATCATATTAGTGATACATTTGAAATACAAAATGATTCTTCTCTAAGCAATTCATTTTCCTTTAAGCATACACTCAACAGAAAACATTAAAAAGAAGTATTGGTTTCATAGGTTGTTGGAAATTATTTTTGATGAAAATAAGGATAAAGAAACATGTAGAAAATCCTCTTATAATCTCAGACTGATTTTCATACTCTTAAGATTTTTTTTATATTTTTTTTTTTCCAGAGTTATCCAGTGTTAGGACTTAACATGCAGATACCCATGTTTTTCTGAAAAAAATCATTCCAATTTACACTAGTTTTACATCTGATATGTCAGGATAGTTAAGCAGGACATAGCTGCTTAATTTACACTGGACCAGATTTTTTTTTTGTCTGTGTGTGTGTAAAATGATGAGTGTCTAAAATGATCTATGTGTTTTCTAAAATGACTGTGTATGAAAGGATGTATTTATTTTTTTTTCCTGAATCATATGAATGTTGTAAGAATAAGAGGGTCTTCCAAATAATACACTTACCTGTGCTGAACACAAATGATACAGCAAATGGCTGGAAGGATCACAAAAGAGAATATTACACATCGACTATTACAGCAGGTTTCTCTACCCAAATGAGCCTATTTGTAAGTGTCATTAATCATAAAAGAGACTAGAAATTGGGAAGAATGGTGATTGAACCAAAGTGTTTTTGTTGTACTGGTTATGAAAGCTGTGGATACGTTAGAATTAGTTAGCACTTTTAGAAAACATTGTGTGCTGTCTTACCCCAGGAATCTCTCAGATACATTACTGAATGCTTTGTTGTCCTTCATTCTGTTCAAGAATCAATTTTGGGAGAATTACCTCAAGAATGTTTATAGCTCACATAAAAATAAACATAGTAAAGCAACATCAGCACGCTAACTGGGACCTTATACTGCTAAGTCAGGTGGGGGGAAAAAAAGGAGGGAGAAATGAGGGCATATTTTCATGACTCACTAATGGTATAAGGTACCTAACTCTGCCTCCTGGTTTTCAGGGAAACAGATAGCCTGGCTATCTCCCAGCCTGGGATGCAGTCAGTGTGCTCCAAAGGCCACACAAAGAATCTCAATGACACAGAGAAAGACCAAAGGGGTGTCCATGACTGCCACATACTACACAGAAAGGAAGAAAAATGACTTGGCAAAAGGAGAACCTGGCACCTGGGACCAGAAGTTCAAATGGAGTAGAGATCAGGATGGCATGAATAGGCCATACCAGCAGCTCAAGCTTAATTTTCATGTAATACTTAAGAATAACACAAGCTTTGCTACAGATGTGTCTGTTAAATTTATCCGTGTTTTATTTGTAACTGACTTTTGCTTTCTGAAGTGCTACTGTATGGTATGTATCTGATAAAGTGTAATATTTGCATAAAGCAAACATTACCATATGATGATTTTATTCCTATGACTTATCAACCTTGTTCATGCATGCTTAATATTCTCAACAGACAGTCTCACCTCAGCTTTTGAGAATGTGTAATGCGCTAAGCATTTTAAAGTAGGATAAGCATAAAAACTTGTAACGTGGAAGAAGTTTAAGCACTTAGTACCAGTCTGTGAAGCTAATTATATTTAAAACAGGTGGTGACAATAAAGGCAGTTTTGCTGTCTGAACCAAGAGTAGAGTCTGCTTCAGAGGAACTGGTACATTGGATATGCTTTCAGAAGCTTTGGAGTGTGTAATGATGTATAGACCTATAATGTACTGCAGCACTGTCCTTAAATAAGAATAAACCTTGATATAACTTTACATTACAACTTTAAAGAAAGTAAATACTTAGAAGCATTGTATAACTTTCACCCTTACATGTACTTCATGTTGTTGGCATTAGAATATTTTATTGTGCATTGGATAAGACTGCCCCTTGACTTGCTTTAAATTTATTGTCTTTTTTTTTCTCTTTTTTTAAAACACTGCTGAAGGTGAATAGATGTCAAGAATGATACATTAACTAACATCTAAATGTATTCATATTCAGAAATTGAAGGCCAGTTAGTTAAATGCAGCAGGACTGCAGGAAAATAAATGACAGAGTTCTCAGCATGTCACTTAGAATTTCATGGCTGTCAGTCAATAGAATAAATTCCAGTGTTTCTATAATAGGGACTCTAATTATATATGTAAGAAGAAAGCTGGTTTTCTATTTTGGCTCTTAAATTAAAAAAAAAAAAAAAAAAAAAGTAAAAATGTGTCTTTCAGTATTAACTCTTCTTATAACATTATGTATATACATAGGAGACATCTGTACTAAACTTATGGCATCTGAGTGTGGCTTTAAGCATGGATGTTCATTTTTACAGTGCTGCTTCATGTCCGTTATACAGTTTAATTATTATTAATTGGTGTATTCTGTTGTAACACAAGACGAATTAGGCTAAAAGTGATTCTGTGAGGAGATAGAAGTAAATCTTTTCCTTTTCAATCACTTACCAATAAATATGGTCATATTGTTACTGACAGTTACCAGATACTATTTCTACTCTAGATGCAATGTTGTTTTAGATCTCACAGATGGTTGTGGTCCTGCAGACTGCTTGCATTGAAAGTCCTGAGAAGTCAGAGGATTCAACAATCCTTATTAGCCTTGATGTCTCTAGCTGAAACGATTTGTGAGATGAGAAACTGATGGCTACAGAATATTAGACAGCGTTATCTCTCTTTCTAGTGATGACTGTACCTACAGTCATCCATACCTAGACAGGATCTACACTGCAGATTTGAGGTTACCTGCACTGTGCCCCCATCCATCCAGATCTAAGCAATATGGGGTGTGGGTGACCCGTGCAGGTGTGTGGTTGTGCTGTTGCTGTACAGGACAATGCTGGGGCTGCACTGTGCTGGCCCCAGCTGGTTCCAGCCAGCTCCAATGGCTCCAACAGCCCCACCAGAGAGGGGCTCTCAGGGACTGACCCCAGCCACAGGCTGCAGCCCCTGTGCTGTGCACTCTGGGGTGGGAGGTGCAGGGGTCGGGGATGGAGGTGTTTTAACAGGACAGGATTAATAGGCAGGTGTATCTTTTCATTCCGTAGGTCTTTCTTGGAAAATGTTCATAAGAACTGTTGATGATTAGGTCTTCATCTGCCAAAGTGGCCACTCAAGGCAGGCGGAGTTGGATGTCTGGACACTAGCACCAGCTTAGCTCAAGTCCTTGTTGCACTGCCCGGCTCCTTGCAAAGTTGACCTGTAGTTGATCCTACAGCATCTTCCTACAACATACAACTTAGATTATAGATTAGTTTTCTCTCAATGTCAAATCTCCTTGAGGCACACACTTGATATCCCCATTCTTTTGCATGACCCACCAGGTATACCCTGGTCCTTGGGCGAAGACAATCCCATGAGTGGGTTTGCCTTTTCCCGAGGCAGGAGCAACCCACACTGCCTTCCCCATCCACCTTCCTATATGCACTACGGGAACTTTAGCTCCTTTCACAGTGTGTAGGGGTTTTGTTTCGGCAGGACCAGCACGGCTGTCAGACCCCCTATTGTTAACTAGCCAAGTGGCCTCTGGTAGATTTGTGTCCCATTGTTTCCACGTCCCAGCACCTAATGCTCGTAACATAGTCTTTAACAGTCCATTGTACCTCTCAACCTTCCCAGAGGCTTGTGGGTGATAAGGGATGTGGTACACCCACTCAATACCATGCCTCTTTGCCCAGGAGGTGACAAGATTGTTTCGGAAATGACTCCCATTGTCAGACTCAATTCTCTCTGGTGTACCATGACACCACAATACTTGTCTTTCCAGGCCCAAGATAGTGTTTCGGGCCGTGGCATGGTTTACAGGGTATGTTTCCAGCCACCCAGTAGTTGCTTCTACCATGGTGAGTATGTACTGTTTACCTTGGCGAGTTTTTGGGAGTGGTCCGATATAGTCAATTTGCCAGGCCTCACCATATTGAAACCCTAACCATCTCCCCCTGTTCCAGGGAGATTTTACCTTCATGGCTTTCTTGATTGCAGCACAGGTCTCACACTCATGGGTAACCTGCGTGATGGCCTCAATGGTCAAGTCCACCCCTCGATCACGAGCCCATCTGTAAGTGGCATCCCTCCCTAGATGTCCTGATGTTTCATGGGCCCATCGAGCTACAAACAACTCACCCTTACGTTCCCAGTCCAGGTCCACCTGAGCCACTTCAATTTTCGAAGCTCGATCCACTTCTTTGTTGTTCTGATGTTCTTCAGTAGTGCGACTCTTGGGCATGTGGGCATCTACATGACGTACTTTAACATCCAGGTTTTCTACCCGGGCAGCAATATCTTGCCACAGGGTAGCAGCCCAGATAGGTTTACCTCTGCGCTGCCAGTTGCTCTCTTTCCATTGCTGCAGCCACCCCCACAGAGCATTTGCCACCATCCATGAGTCAGTATAAAGATACAATACTGGCCAATTTTCTCTTTCGGCGATATCTAGGGCTAGTTGTATGGCTTTTACTTCTGCATACTGACTCGACTCACCTTCCCCTTCCATGGCTTCCACAACTCGTCGTATGGGATTCCACACAGCAGCTTTCCATTTCCGATGGCTCCCTATCACACGGCAGGATCTGTCAGTAAACAACGCATACTGCTTTCTGTCTTCTGGCAACTCATTGTATGGTGGTGCCTCTTCAGCACGGGTTACCTCTTCTGTTGGCACTCCGAAATCTCTGCCTTCCGGCCAGTCCATAATCTCTTCCAGGATTCCTGGGCGATTGGGTTTTCCCATTCGAGCCCGCTGTGTAATTAACGCTATCCACTTACTCCATGTAGCATCAGTTGCATGGTGTGTAGTGGGAATTTTCTCTTTGAACATCCAATGTAACACAGGTAGCCGCGGTGCCAAGAGGAGCTGTGCCTCTGTACCCACAACTTCTGAAGCAGCTCGAACACCCTCATATGCTGTGAGTATTTCTTTTTCAGTTGGGGTGTAATTGGCTTCTGATCCTCGATAGCCCCGACTCCAGAAGCCCAGAGGTCGACCTCGAGTTTCTTCTGGGGTTTTCTGCCAAAGGCTCCAGGTGAGCCCATGCTCCCCAGCTGCAGTGTACAGTATATTTTGCACAGCTGGTCCAGTACGGACAGGCACAAGGGCTACTGCACGAGCTATTTCTTGTTTGATTTGTTCAAATGCCTGTTGTTGCTCAGGGCCCCACTCAAAATAGTTTCTCTTTCGAGTCAGTCGATATAGAGGACTCACAAGCTGACTATAGCCTGGCACATGCATTCTCCAGAATCCCACGAGGCCTAGGAAAGCTTGCGTTTCCTTTTTGCTAGTTGGCGGAGACATTGCTGTTATTTTATTGATCACATCCATTGGAATATGGCGACGTCCATCCTGCCATTTTACCCCCAAGAACTGGATTTCCTGTGTAGGCCCCTTGACCTTGCTCTTTTTAATGGCAAAACCAGCTTTCAGGAGAATTTGGATTATTTTCTTCCCTTTCTCAAAAACTTCTTCTGCTGTGTTGCCCCACACGAGGATGTCGTCAATGTACTGAAGGTGCTCAGGAGCTCCCCCTTGCTCCAGTGCAGACTGGATCAGTCCATGGCAAATGGTAGGGCTGTGTTTCCACCCCTGGGGCAGCCGATTCCAGGTGTATTGGATGCCCCTCCAAGTGAAAGCAAACTGCGGCCTGCATGCTGCTGCTAAAGGGATGGAGAAAAATGCATTAGCAATATCAATTGTGGCATACCACTTGGCTGCCTTTGACTCTAGTTCGTACTGAAGTTCTAGCATGTCCGGCACTGCAGCACTCAGTGGTGGCGTGACTTCATTCAGGCCTCGATAGTCCACTGTTAGCCTCCACTCGCCATTAGACTTTCGTACTGGCCATATAAGACTATTAAAGGGTGAGCGAGTCTTGCTGATTACTCCCTGACTCTCCAGTCGGTGAACCAACTCATGGATGGGAATCAGGGAGTCTCGGTTGGTGCAATATTGCCGTCGGTGCACCGTTGTGGTAGCAATTGGTACCTGTTGTTCTTCAACCTTCAGCAATCCTACAACAGAAGGGTCTTCTGAAAGGCCAGGCAGGGTAGACAGCTGCCTAATCTTCTCTGTGCTCAAAGCAGCTATGCCAAAAGCCCACCGGTATCCTTTTGGATCCTTGAAGTACCCTCTCTTGAGATAGTCTATGCCAAGGATACACGGAGCCTCTGGGCCAGTCACAATGGGATGCTTTTGCCACTCATTCCCAGTTAGACTCACTTCAGCTTCCAGTACAGATAGTTGTTGGGATCCCCCTGTTACTCCAGAGATACAGGTGAGTTCTGTCCCTTGGTAGCCTGATGGCATTAAGGTGCATTGTGCGCCAGTGTCCACTAAAGCTTTGTATTCTTGTGGTTCTGATGTGCCAGGCCATCGGATCCACACAGTCCAATAAATCCGGTTATCCCTCTCCTCTACCTGGCCAGAGGCAGGGCCCCTCTAGTCCTGGCTGGAGCGTCTGCCATTTAATTCTTGCAAATGAGAGGTAGAGGTCCCTTCATCATGGTCAAGAATAACATCAGCTGTTCTACTGCCTCTGGGGTACTCCCAATAGAAACTGGAGCAGCATTTCTCTTAGGAGCCCCTCTTCTTGCTGCTGTATTTCCTTTCAGTTCACGTACCCGAGCAGCTAGGGTTGAAGTAGGTACACCATCCCATTTCCTCATATCTTCCCCATGGTCACGCAGATAAAACCACAAGGTGCCACGTGGTGTACGTCTTCATAGAATATCCTGAGTTGGAAGGGACCCTTAAGGATCATCAAGTCCAACTCTTGACACCGCACAGGTCTACCCAAAAGTTCAGACCATGTGACTAAGTGCACAGTCCAATCTCTTCTTAAATTCAGACAGGCTCGGTGCAGTGACCACTTCCCTGGGGAGCCTGTTCCAGTGTGCAACCACCCTCTCTGTGAAGAACCCCCTCCTGACGTCCAGCCTAAATTTCCCCTGCCTCAGCTTAACCCCGTTCCCGCGGGTCCTGTCACTAGTGTTAATGGAGAAAAGGTCTCCTGCCTCTTGACAACCCCTTACAAGGAAGTTGTAGACTGCGATGAGGTCTCCCCTCAGCCTCCTCTTCTCCAGGCTGAACAGGCCCAGTGACCTCAGCCGTTCCTCGTACGTCTTCCCCTCCAGGCCTTTCACCATCCTCGTAGCCCTCCTCTGGACACTTTCCAACAGTTTCATGTCCTTTTTATACTGTGGTGCCCAGAACTGCACACAGTACTCGAGGTGAGGCCGCACCAGCGCAGAGTAGAGCGGGACAATCACCTCCCTTGACCTACTAGCGATGCCGTGCTTGATGCACCCCAGGATACGATTGGCCCTCCTGGCTGCCAGGGCACACTGCTGGCTCATATTCAACTTGCTGTCTACCACGACCCCCAGATCCCTCTCTTCTAGGCTGCTCTCCAGCGTCTCATCGCCCAGTCTGTACATGCAGCCAGGGTTTCCCCGTCCCAGGTGCAGGACCCGGCACTTGCTCTTATTGAACTTCATGCGGTTGGTGATCGCCCAGCTCTCCAACCTATCCAGATCCCTCTGCAAGGCCTTTACGCCCTCATTTGAGTCCACAACTCCTCCAAGTTTGGTGTCATCAGCAAACTTGCTCAAAATACCCTCTATTCCTACATCCAGATCATTTATAAAAATATTGAAAAGTACCGGCCCTAAAATGGAGCCTTGAGGGACCCCACTGGTGACCGCCCGCCAGCCTGACACAGCTCCATTTACCATAACCCTTTGGGCCCTGCCCGTTAGCCAATTGCTCACCCATCGTATGATGTTTTTATTTAGCTGTATGGTGGACATTTTGTCCAGTAGGATCCTATGGGAAACCGTGTCAAAAGCCTTGCTGAAGTCCAAAAAAATCACATCAGCTGGTTTCCCTTGGTCCACCATACGGGTGATCTTATCATAAAAGGAAATCAGGTTAGTTAGGCAGGACCTACCCTTCACAAACCCATGCTGGCTGGGACCAATGACTGCTTTGTCCCCCAGGTGCGCCTCAATAAGTCCGAGAACCAACTTCTCCATGATTTTACCAGGCGCTGACGTGAGACTGACAGGCCTGTAATTGCTAGGGTCTTCTTTCCGACCCTTCTTGAAAATTGGCACAACATTTGCCAGCTTCCAGTCTACTGGGACCTCTCCAAATTCCCAGGATCGTTGAAAAATAATTGATAGAGGTTCCGCGATGACATCCGCCAGCTCTTTCAGCACCCGGGGATGAATCCCATCCGGACCCATGGACTTGTAGGGATCCAGGTGGAGTAGCAAATTCCGCACACGTTCAGGGTCGGTTGGGAGTTTGTCATCCCCACCGTCCCGGTCCTCCAGCTCAGGGCACCCTGGGTCCCGAAGCCCATCATTGGCATTGAAGACAGAGGCAAAGAAGGCGTTAAGCGTCTCTGCTTTGCCTACGTCATCGTCTGTGAGGAGACCTTCCCTATCAAGGAGCAGCCCTATGTTTTCTTTAGTTCTCCTTTTTCCATTTACATATCTAAAAAAACCCTTTTTATTTTCTCTCACAGACACAGCCAGCTTCAACTCTAGCTGTGCTTTGGCCACTCGAACTTTCTCCCTACAAACACGAACAGCATCCCTGTATTCTTTCCATGACGCCTGGCCCTCCTTCCAGTAGCGAAACACTCTCTGTTTCCGCCTAATCTCCATTAGAATGTTCCTGGTCAGCCACGCCGGCCTCCTGCCCCGCCTGCCTGACTTGCGATATTTTGGAATTGCCTTATCTTGTGCTTCTAGGAGGCATCGCTTAAAGAGTGACCAGCACTGGTGGACATCGAGGCCTTCAAGAGCAGTTTCCCAGGGGACCTTGCTGACTAGTTCCCTGAGCAGCCTGAAGTCCGCTTTCCCCATATCTAGGGATGAGGTTTTGGTGGCACTTTTCCTTCTGTCACCATAAATTTTGAACTCAACCACTTCATGGTCGCTATGACCGAGGCGGCCACCAATCACCACATCTCCCACCAGACCCCCTCTGTTTTCTAGCAACAGGTCTAGGAGGGCACCTTTCCTAGTTGGCTCCGTTAGCACCTGTACCAAGAAGTTATCATCTAGGTGCTTCATGAACCTCCTGGACTTGCTCGTGTCAGCCGTGTGGCACTCCCAGTTAACGTCCGGTAAGTTGAAGTCCCCCATAAGGACAAGGGGAGTTAATCTCGAGGCCTTTCTTAGTTCTGTAAAGAATAATTTATCGGCGCTATCATCCTGGCCGGGCGGTCTGTAATAGACTCCCACAACGACATCCCCTTTATTCGTTCGTCCCTTGATCCTTACCCAGAGGCTCTCAACTTTGCCATTGCCGACCTGAAGTTCCACACAGTCCAGCCCCTGCTTCACATACATCGCCACCCCACCACCTCGCCTACCCTGCCTGTCCCTCCTGAAGAGCCTGTAACCATCTATCGCAACACCCCAGTCACAGGACTCATCCCACCAGGTTTCGCTTATGCCGATGATGTCGTAGTTGCGGGACTGGGCCAGGACTTCTAGCTCATGTATTTTATTCCTCATACTGCGTGCGTTTGTGTAAAAGCACTTCAGGTGCGTCTCCTTACACTCAGCACCTTGTGGATCTGACCAAAGGACCCCACTGGCACACAGCCCCTCTGATTCTAGCGTACCATCCCTTAGATCTTCACCGGCGTGCCTGGTTTTAGCCCCTTCCCCCTTCGACTCTAGTTTAAAGCCCTATCTATCAGCCCTGCCAACTCCTGACCTAAGATCCTTACCCCTCTCCGAGAGAGGCGCATCCCATCCGGTGCCATCAGGCCCGGTGTAGCATAGACCTTCCCATGATCAAAGAAACCAAAATTCTGCCAGTCACACCAGTCTCGAAGCCACGAGTTTATGTGAACAGTACGTCTTTCAGCTTCGATCCCCCCTATCGGAAGGACAGAGGCAAACACCACCTGCACCCCTGATCCTCTAAGTAGTCGCCCCAAATCCCTAAAGTCTCTTTTGATCACCTTCGGACTTCTTGTTGCTACTTCATCGCTACCAGCCTGAAAGACCAGTAGCGGGTAGTAGTCAGTGGGCCGTACCAGGCGCTTGACTTTCTTGGCAAAGTCTCTCACCCGAGCCCCAGGGAGGCAACAGACTTCTCTGCGGGTTGGGTCCGGTCGGCATATCGGTCCCTCTGTCCCTTTCAGGAGGGAGCCCCCCATAACAATAGCCCTTCTTTCTTTTTTGAAGGATGATGTGGCAATGCGACGTGTAGGTCGCATTGTCTTAGGCGCCCCCTCCAACTGGGACGGGTGTTTGTCTACTTTGTCATTTAGATTGTCTTGCTCTAGTCCTTCATATCGATTATTTAAGGGTAGATGAGAAGGTGAGGTGGGCAGAGAGAGGGCTCGCCTACCACCCCGAATAGGCACCTGCCTCCATTCCCCCCCTTGATCTAGGTCTCCTCCCGCTGCCTGGCTGGAGGAGCGAACCTCCGTCTTCTGCGTAACAGGAGATGCCTGTGCCGTGGCAGTCTCGTGAGCCTGCCTCAGAGAGGGTAGAGCGCACCTCCACCAGTCAATTTCCCTCTCTGATTCCCTGATGCTCCTGAGCCTGTTCACCTCCTCCCGGAGCTCCGCTACCTGGCTGAGCAGTTCTTCAACCTGGGCACACCTCCCACAGGCATACCCACCACTGCTGTCGGAGACCGACAGAAGGCTGGGGCACACTCTGCAGCCCAGGACCTGGACGGCTGCGTGTTTCCCCGAGCCCTCCGTCTGAGTAGCCACACTGGCGACCGTGGCTGGAGATGCCTCACGAGATGCGGAGGCCACGGTTTTCTGCCTGGTCGATACCATGGTCAGGTTCTATGCAAGCAGGTTACAAGCACCGAAGGGAGAGGCAGCTGCAAAAGAGCGACGATGGGCCCCCCGCTCGCCCTGCCCGCGCGAACTGCTGCGCAAACTGCCACGCCCTTCGACGTGCCACGCCCTGTTTGCCCGTCCTGTTCGCCGCGCTCCTGGTCGCTCGCGCTCCCTAGGGGCAGCTTTTAAACAGCCTGGGAGGGGGCGCTGCTGGCTCCGCCCTCGCCTCGTCAGCCTCCCTCGCGAGGACAGCCGGGTCCCGGCGGCTCCCCCGAGTGGCCTCGATGCCGGACAAAAAGCCCTGCCCGCCTCGGTCCCCTGCTCTGCTGCAGAACACGTCTGCCCTGGAGCCGATCGCCTCAGCAAATGGCTCTAAAACGGTGGCAACGCCTGATTTAAATAGCCCGCCACTGACGTTGCTGGCTCCGCCCTCGCCTCGTCAGCCTCCCTCGCGAGGACAGCCGGGTCCCGGCGGCTCCCCCGAGTGGCCTCGATGCCGGACAAAAAGCCCTGCCCGCCTCGGTCCCCTGCTCTGCTGCAGAACACGTCTGCCCCGGAGCCGATCGCCTCAGCAAAATGGTCTTGGGTACTCTCTCTCTTGAGCAGGCGAATGCTGATTCTTAGTGGCTGAAGTATTACTCTGTCTAGATGAGGGGGAATATACTTTCTCCACAAGCTTGTCAAGTCCTTTAGACAATTTCTCCGCAGCTGAGACACAGGACTGTAGCGGAGCAGAGAGATTGTCTTCATATTTTTGAAGCTGGCAGGACACATCATACATTGTTGGTCCCATCCCCTCATCCCAGTGAATTGCTGCCAGGGTACTGGCATGTGCTGATGGTGCACTCCGCACAAATTTACGCCACATGGATGTTGTGCACTGGACTTCATCGGGGTCTTGAGGTGTCTGGGCATTGTCCAAATCTCTATAAATCATCTCCCGCACAGCTAATTCCCGCAGATGCTGGAGACCTTTATCCACAGTGGTCCACTTGCCTATGTGATATACAATCTCTTCCTTATGGGGATATCTTTCTTTGATAGCTGCCAGGAGTCGTCTCCAGAGGCTGAGGGCCTGTGCTCCTCTCCCAATTACTTTGTCGATTACCCTTTCTCTAGAGAGGGATCCCAGCTGCTTGGCTTCATTGCCTTCTAATTGTAGGCTACTGGCCCCAGCATCCCAGCATCGGAGCAGCCAAGTGAGGATGTGTTCACCTGGGCATCGACCATAATCCTTTCGTATTTCTCGCATCTCACTCAGGGATAAGGATCGAGTGATTTCTGATTCCTTTATGATTTCCATCTCGTCTTCCTGCTGTTTTGGTGATGGCTCTGCTTTAGAGGTGTCTGCCAATTCCCCTTCTCCCTCCTTCTTAGGAGAGCCTTCTTCCCTTACTAAACGAGCTGACCTACGTTTCCATTGTTTTGACTTGACTATGGGGGCGACTGATACCATAGTTGGTTGGTCCTCTGGGTCAGCCACAGCGTGTGTTACTTGGTCATCAGATTCAGAGACTTCCTCCCTCTCTTCAAATTGCTGGATGATGTTAAACAGTGTTTGATAGGAATAAACCAGGACCCAGCACAATGCTGCAAGCTGTTGTTCTCTGGCATTATCAGGGTCAGGACATACAACTCTCAAACATTCTACCAAGTTTTTAGGATTTAGCACTTGCTCAGGGGTGAAGTTCAAAACTATTGGAGGAGACACTCATGACAGGTATCTGCTAACATCATCCCACACACCGTGCCACTCACCACAAGACTGTTTTGGGACAGATTCCCAAATAAGTTTTCTAAACAATCGACTAATCTTAGAGAGAAAATGAAACCTGTTATTCAGAATTAGAAATAGCAATACATGGGTTACAGATGGATCTTCAAAATACTCCCAAACTGTTGTAATTAGCCCACTGTGAAAGAAGGGAAAGGTACCATTCCTGATATTATTAATAAACTGGTGTCCAGATGAGAAAAGGAAGGCAGTGTAGTTCTGAATATTCTCTGGAAGATAGTTTCCATGGGACCCAAATGATAACAGCGCAGAGCCTGAATTCCAGAGTAAAACCAAGGTCAGTGCTTGGCAGCACAACGAATTAAAAAAAGTGAACACAGATTGTAGCACTTTGTCGGATCGGATATATAGGAGAAAGGAGAATATGACACGGATTGCATGACATATGAACAAAGCTATTATTAACAGGACAATGTACATGGTTACTAGCAAGCAAGTGTGTTAGTTGTATGCGTTTAATCAATTCTATTGTTATCTCAACCCTTCGAGCCCCACGTTGGGCGCCAAAAAGGACTGTGGTGGTTTTACCGTGCTGGGCAGCTAAACCCCACAACCGCTCTCTCACTCCCCCTCCTTTAGATGAGGAGGGGGAGAAGTAAAGCAAAGAACAACTCACGGGTTGAGATAAGGATAATTTAATTAAAGGGAAATAATTATAATAATTAAATAAAGACTACCATGAACTAAACAATTTAACTAAGGGGAAATAAAAGGGAAAGGGGAAAAAGGGAGGAAAACAAACAAACAAAATAAATGAAAGCTATATGGAAGTGCAGAGGAAAGAAATTACTCTCTACTTCCCACAAATGAGCGATGATTGACCACGTCCTTGAAGCAAGGCCTCAACGCACGCAGCCGGTGTTCGAGAGGAGGACCGACGTCTTCTCAACGAGAGCCCACCCCCCCCCCTCCTTCCTGTTTCCACCTTTTATTGCTGAGTGTGACACCACATGGTATGGAATATCCCTTTGATTGGTTTAGGTCAGCTGCCCTAGTGATGTTTCTCTCCTCACTTTTTGCCCACCTCCTAGGAGGGTTAGAGAAAGGCCCAATGCTGTGCCACTGCTGCTCAGCAGTAGACACAACACTGGTGTGATAACACTGCTGTTCCAGCTACAAGTACAGAGTACGGCACTGAATGGGCTGCTGCCGGGAAAGTTAACATTCCAGCCAGACCCAGTACAGGTGTGACGCTGGGTGGAAAAGTGGTGGTAGTGGATGGAAGGTGTTTTAATATTTGCCCTTTTTTTTTCTCACCATCCAAATCTATTTTAGTTGGCAATAAATTAAATTCCTTTTTCCCAGGTTAAGTCTGCTTTGACCATGAAGTTAACTCATGAGTGATCTTACTGTCTTTATCTCAACTGATGAGCTTCTTGATCATATTTTAAATACCCCAAGCACACAATCTAAACAGTTTTCAGGGCTAGGTTCCTTGAAAGTTACCTCCAGTGCAAAATCTTGACTACACTCCCTGTTTCAGAGCTCTGAGCCTACATACCCAGCTGTCAGTGCATCACTATGGGGTAGTAATTACACCTGCATGGCTGATGAAGCAGGAGATGATGAAGCCATGAATCTGCACTTATGACCTGTGGTCAAACTACTGGAGCCATTTTAGAACAGTCAGATATTTCTTGTGCCAATGGTCCTTCCCCTGTAGGAGTTCCTACCTATACCTGCCCTCCTACCAGAGAGGTCATTCAATGAACTACCTCACTGCTGCTGTGTAACTTCTTATTCCTAATACCTTTACAAGCCAGTTCCTACACAGTATGGTAGCAATCATGGTGGATCTGCACAGCATCAGCCACAAGGAGGCATACTGCCCCTTGTCAGGGGTGAGTTTGCAAGGGGGTGGCAAGACCTTTACTTCTCATCTTCCCTTCTCTATGATGTCCTCTACAGAAAACAAGAAATAAAGCTACTGCCTATAGTGATAATGCTGATATGATCTATGGGTCTTGGCAGAAGGCCTGAAGGTTGTTGTTGGGCATATGCAACTTAACAGTACGCTCTAATTAATTTGGGGGGTGCAAATGACTGCCAGATTTTTCACTGAGATCCTCTCGTTGGTATTTAGAGGCCAGAAATGTAGGAGGTCCCTTAATCTAAGACTGTTCGGGCTGTAACATTGTTGAGCTTAGCAGACATCCCTATGTGTTAGTTTCAGTTGGCAACCTTGTGGTGGTATGAATATTTCAATTGTCTGATAAGAAACATGGCAAGTTGTCTCAGTTCTAGGGAGTGGAGGTAATTTTTGGCCCATCCTGGACAGGCAATGATACAGTATGATAAATAAGAAGGTAGTATGTTGTTTTGTAGCATAGCGATTTTGTGGAAGGATGTTTTATGTGAAAGCAAAGGAGAAGAAAGAGGGAATAGCGAAAAATGTACCAGAAGGCCGCTATTGTTTAGGAAACTATACGTGCTTATTTCAGCTATCAGAACAAGGTGCAATGGAAAGGCACAATCTTGACAAATTCTGAAACTCTGAACTGTCAGGTTTATACAGGGCCTGTGGCCTTTTACTGGTGATGGAAAAATCAAATATGCTGGGCACACGAATGGCCAATTTCTACCTAGTACCTAATGAATTAACTACTTTGGGCTTTTCTTCAATGTTCTTAGTGGTTGCAAGAGTGTAAACAGACACAACTGAGCTGATGTTCTCAGGCGGCAATATCAATACAGATATTTGGACCTATATAAAAATGATATAAAAATTCTATTTTGATTTCTACAACTTCTTCTAGTGCAACTAATTTATAACAGGAAGTTCTTTAGCAATACTGATGTAGTGCTCTTGAAAAAAAGTATTTTAAGCCTTAATTAGAGCTTTGAAAAATGACATCTTTAAGTTAAATATGCTTAGCTTTCATCTTCCTGCAGGAATGTTCAGCTCTAATTTGGCTGATTTACAGTGCATATTTTAATAGCAAACCTATTATCATGTCAATCAGGACTTTCCATGTTTTCTTTTCTTTTAAGCAAATAAAACACTCTAAATTAGGTTTCCTTAAAATATTGGCAGTAAAAGTTGTGATAAAAGCTTGGAAAAAAAAAAAAAAAAGTACGAACAAAAGCAGTTCATACAAATAAGCTTATCTTTATACATAAAACTTAAAGTTTTCCAAATTTATTGTTCCAAAAAATCCAGCTACTTCCTCTGAGTTGTATAAAAGTTGTTTGTTCCAAACAGCTTCCTCTGAGTCGTTTGTTCCAAAGTTGTATAGAGCAAATGTTGAATATCTTCCTTGTAAAATCAAAAACAAAATAGAAAATTGATACTTTTACATCACTGATCTTAGAGTCAATATTCACACAAACATAGACACTCTTTTTTTTTTTTTTTAATGCCAACCTGTCAAAAAATGAAAATCACACAAATATTGCTAATTTTATCAAGAGATCTAGTAAGGCACAGAGGTGCACCTCAGCACGACTCCTTAAAGGATCATGTTCTAATCATGTGTTGAACTTGATTTTGAAAGGCAATGGGCAGTCTGACCTAGGTCCAGACAAGAGTTTATGAAGACGATTAAGACAATATTTTTTGCTGATTTTTTTTTTCAGACATAAGTATAGGTTTATATTTTATGCTGCTGCTTTGGATTCTAGCAACTGGAAAACTCTCCAAACTTTGCTTAGCTAACCCTTTAATTTTCTGTACCCAAGGTAACGTTTTGTTGCCAAGCAGTGTGATTTGATTTTTAAATATTTTGGGCTTTGGAAACACGGTTTTTGTATTCAAGTGGGGAAAAATATATATGTTAAATGTTAATGGGTCTTGGATTGCTTTTGAATTTTAATATTACTCATCTGTGCCTCTTGGGCTCACCATGACTTTGAAATCATAGCTCTTTTTTGGCTTTTGATTTTGTTTGCTACAGTGTACTTTTAGGAAAATCTGTACCTGACTGAGAAGGACAAACTGGTAGATTCCAGATGCAGATGTAAAACATTTTACAAAATACAAACTCATATATTATTTTTTTGTTTTTCTTAGTTGCAAAGAGCAATTTTACTGGAAGCATATATGCCTTATCTGTCTTAAAGAAAAAAGTCATATGTAGTAATACTTCACATAACCTTAATTCTGCTCACAAGGAAGGATGACCATTCTAACTTAACTTTTTTATCATGGACACAGGTCAGTGGTAGACTCTTAAGGAATAAGAAGATATTGCAATTGTGTAGTAATAGTTTCCCAGGTCCCAAGTTGTGCAGATGCGAGCACTTTATAAGTTAAGAACTTCCTGAGGTTATAGCCCTGTTACTGTTTTAATAACATTAGTGATTTTCTTTCTGTTACTGAATGTATCTAGTTGTTTGGGATGAAACTCCCAGTGGTTTCAAAAGGTTATGGCTCAAAGGCATGGTCAGGGAATTTGCATAATAAGCACACACACTTGGTTTGCCTAAGTATGTCAACCCAGGAGTTTTCCTAGATTATTAGAGACAAAGTTATACGTAAGACAAGACAAAACATAGTAATCTAACTTTATCAGAAGAAAAACAACTCATTTGTTCAACACTGTAATTTAGAGCTAAGAATCAAACAGCTGGTGCATAATATTCTTGCTATAATTTGAATTTCTTTACCTGACAAGAATTTTGGTGGGGGAATAAAAATATAGCTATTCTTTCCTATATAGTCTCAGTGGAATCCAGAGCAAAATGGAAATGGGGACATTTAGCTGCAAGATTTTTGCATACAAAATAAATGGCAAAGTTTTAAGGGCACATGCATTTGAATACTATAATCAAAATGTCATTTAATGCAAATTCCAAAACTAGTATCAACACAGAATTATAAATTTGACAGTGAAGAGCCTTTCATGAATAAATAGTTAAAGAAAGGTTAGGATATTGCCGTCTCTGTCATACTTCTGTTTGCTCTTCAAAGTTTCTGCTATTTTAGTGTGGTGCAAAGTAGGTGGTGGTGTAATTTATTTTTATTTATTTTTTATCTATAGGCCACAAGTTTTCAATGACAAATTTACAATATTTTGCAGATTTGCCAAACTCTCGTTGCCACCTTAAAAGGGAGAAATAATCAGCCATGGAAAAAATACAGTCAAGAAATTATACTTAACCATGAAAAGATTATTCAGTCAAATCACTCTAAGTGGGAAATAAAAGGGGGTTTATTTCTAAGCTTGATAAGTGTATTTTAAGACAGGAAAAGCACAGTAGATCCATCTTAACTTTGTGGTAATGCATTCACTGGAAAAGGGCAGCATTATAAGAATATTTTTATATTCTATCTGTGCTAAATTTTCATCCTTGGATGCAAGAAAAAAACCTGTATCTTTTATTGAAAGTTCACTTAATGGTGATGCTGGTATTTATTTAAGATTGAATTAAGTTGAAGAAGAACAAGGTGGTTCTTCAATGAAGGTTACATGTGGGTAACCTTTGGGTGGCTTACATTCTTCAAAGAGGTTACATGTGGGTAACCTCTGCAGCCTCTTCCACCTTCCTGATCTGTAGTAATATGAGGGTGATCAGTGTGTGAGTGAGACAAGCAAAACTGCCTGAGGAGGCATTTGCCCCCAGACTGAAAATGCAGTCATTTAATGATAACATGGTTTGCTTAAGATGGCCATCAACCAGCTAAAACCCTACCCAAGGAACTGCCAAGACAAGAAGGAAGAGCCAGCTTGAAGAGCAGCATGAAAGAAGCACAATCATTGTGCTTCTTTCATGGGAATGGGAGGGGAGAGAAGAGAGGTTAGTGGAGCAGCAGTCAGTCACCCCACAGGCATCCTAGTCTCAGCCTGGGGCTGGCGATGCAGCCTCCCTGTAGGGTGCAGCAGGTGGGGACCCATACCTCTGCAGGTAGGGAGACACCTGTGGGGTGCTCCCATGATGGTGTGCGTGGCTGGGAGGGAGTGGCAGAGATGGAGCATCCAAATCTCCCATAAGAGGGATGTGCAGTCATCAGTGAACCTGCGCTGCCCCCCTCAAACAGAGCATGATGGTAACCCACAGCACTGGGTGGAGGTTGTATACATGTAACTGCATGAGTTAGGATTGTTTAGGGTTAGCTGTAGAAGGGTGTTGAGAAATTTTCACTCTAAAGCTACAAGACAAAGATCAAAACAGACATTAATAAGTTGCTGCTGTGTTTTTAGATGTAACTCATGTATGTATGCAAGAGCTGGGTAAGGTTGAATTCTTTGTAATCACAAAGTATTCGTTACTGTTGCAGAGACAGTAATGAGATTTTCAACACCGTTGAATGTCTAGCCTTCTGGTCATTAAATATGCTGCACAGCTGCCTGTGAGAGTCTGGACTTGGCAAACCAGGTGCTCACTGAGAAAGGGAGGAACATTATCTCAGCTGCTGCCTCTTATAAGCAAGCAGTTTATTTACTATTTAGCAGGTAGAAGTCACAATACATCACCTCACAGAGAAATGGGTAATCTGTAGACAGCTATCACAAACTCTAGAATTAATCATACGGGTATTGTGGTTGTAGGAAGGGATGTTTCAGCCTCTGATATTGGCAGACTTCTGGTAGATGTCTTGGGTGAAAGAACACAGATAAAACGCCTAGAATGGACACAAACTATAGTTTTAATTATGTATTTAATGTAGTGCATTGTGTCATGTAAATTGCAAAAATAATAGAACAGGCAATAGAAAAATAATAGTGGTGTATAAGCAGACAGTGGAAAATTAAATGGCAAGGTTTCATGTGGGTGAAAGTAGAGAGTACAAATGAGACTTCCAAAGAGTGAAATCAGTAAAAGAAGGGAGATTAATAATGTGAGAATGGAATTAAGTTTACATAAGCTGAAAACAATTACTTATTATCCTGCAAAGTGAAATGTACATCAAAACAGCTTTAAAGTTAACTTTAAGTGAAGTCAAAGCCTAATCTCACTAAATTTTTCAGTTAGTTCCAATATATTGACAGTATACCTATGTGTGAGAAAAACAATCCTAAGAACCAGAACTTCCATAGGTGTTTTTAACTAACTACTGTCTGAGCTAACTGCTTTGCTAAACAATTCCCACATTAAAATACATGTTCTTTTTGACTTGTTTTCTCATATCTATATTTCACTGTTGTCTCAATCTGTATTTATTATGTATTATGTATTATGTATTTTCTCACATCTGTTTTCTCACTCTGTATTTCTTATGGTCTGTCCAGTTTATTTAGTTCCAGCTTACTTCCTTTAAATTCCTTAAAGCATATAACACTTTTTCTATAATACTTCAAAGAAGAAAATCTTTTAATGACCAACATGGAACAAAATCTAAGGTCCTGGAAAGCCTTC
This sequence comes from Aythya ferina, assembly GCF_964211825.1. NCBI lineage: Eukaryota > Metazoa > Chordata > Aves > Anseriformes > Anatidae > Aythya > Aythya ferina. The sequence continues at coordinate 78,632,374 of NC_140297.1, read as the reverse complement.
AATTTCTCCCAATAAGTTTGAGTCTTGCACCAAAAGGAGCAAAACAAAAGTTCAAGTTCCTATTTTACTGTTGTCTTTGTGTTCTGTGTTTCTTGTGTTGTAACTTTTTGATGACTTTTGTTTTCTGTGTGTGCATGAGTCTGTAACTTTTTAATGCTGCACATATTTGCCTCATGCTAGTTAATTAGTCCTTTGTGTTGTCCCCTGTTACTAAGAAAGTATGTCCTGAGTGGTCCTGATTCCACGCAGAAACAAACACTTCAACAAACATCAGAATTTATTGGGATTTGCAAGAACTATACTTGATTTATTTTATTTTATTTTATTTTATTTTATTTTATTTTATTTTATTTTATTTTATTTTATTTTATTTTATTTTATTTTATTTTATTTTATTTTATAATAGACAAATAATTTTTCTTTTAATATGGTGACACAGTCTACTTTTATGTCTTAGTATATATTTGGCTAGAAAAAGATCTGATAGATGATGGTTGAATCAGTATTTTTCTGGCCAAACTAGAAATGATAACTCCCAAATATCCATAGTTGTAGACCCAGAAATACTTTAATTTCTGTTCTTTTTAACATTAAGTAGCAATGAGCTAAACACTTTTCAAATATTGGTAAAAGCAAATGAGGAAAGTACTAGAGTGTTAGGTCCATAAAGGACATTAAATGAATTATTGAGAGATTCTTGGAGTTGGAGGTGTAGAAAGCCAAAAAGCTATCAAATATTAAGGTTTTGTCCTTTCATGGCAATCAAGAGATTTGGAAATGATGCCAATATCATAATTATGTAATACATAATAAAAATTAAAGTAAATAAAATTAAGTAATACATAATACAGTGGAGACTATACCTTTTTTTTTTTTTTTTTTTTTTTTTTTTCAAATTAATTGCTAAAAGCCTGAAAATATTAAGAAAAATGAATTTTCACAATTTCTGTAGTAGTTTGTGTCTTAGAACAAGCCTGATTTTCTCCAAAATATTTTGCTTCAAAGCTAACAACAAGGGTCAACTAATTTGAGTTATCTTCCCATCATACTATTAAGCACAGTCATTGTCAGAGACCTAAGCAAGCAGAGAATCATCATTTACCAACCCTCTCTTCATTCTGTTTCATAAAAAGCAAAATAACAAAAGCCCTTATGGTTCTAGGAAGAAAGGTAGAATAACAGACAAAAGATTTATGTAAAGATTTTTAAAACAATAAATATTTTCAACAACTTTACATATTTCCATAGATCATATGATTTGAGAAATACTCAGTTATCATCTGTTAAAAAAAAAAAAAAAAAGTGTGTAACTTCCAAGTTATCTCAATATATTTCACGTTGGAAAAAAAAATACAAATGTTATATGTTTCTCAGTGAGATGTTGTCCCAAGGGACATCAAGCTTCATGAACAGACTGAAGAGTTTTAGGTAAGTCTGAATAGATTTAACATGATTAAGTTTAAATCTTTACATTTAATTACAGCTTTTCATTTTAATAAAAAGGCAAAAAAATATTCTGAAAAGAACTTATTTAATCATCACTAAGCCAGTGACAATTTTGTCATTCATTCTTGTGTAACTAGCCTCCTCATTGCTCCTCTACTTAAATATTATAAACCATGCTTGGTTTGAATGTAAATGCAGTATCTGTAGATACTGAATAACATTACATTAAACAGAAGACAAAAAGCAGTGTTTTTCTACCAGTGGAATACATTTCCCTGAAGACAAGATACAAGAAATATGCTTTGACAGTGATGAGAATATGGAATTCACCTTTATTGTAACACATATTCAGCTTGGCCACTCAATTCTCATCTTATCTTGTTTTGCATTTGTTGAACACCTTTAGTTCTTCCAGCTTGTGGGAAAGTGTGTGTTGTTTTTTTTTTTTGTAGTTGTTTCATGTGGCTAGACAGAGCACAGAGTATATTTGAAATATTTCCAGAGGATTTGATGCTAAGAGTTCATGAAGTCCCTGAAGTTCCTTATAGATGTTTTAGGAATTCATGCCAATTGAAATTTGGGCTGACATAAAACTTCATCTTTTAACAAAGTTTTAATATCAGAGTGCTCTGCTGGTGTTTCGTTGGGAGATACTTATTTTATTTTTTTTTGTTACACAGGTCAGCTCTTTTAAAAGGTAGTTGTTGCATATAAAGCTTATACCAGTATAAGCTGTTGGGAAAACTGAATATAAATTGCTGCAGAGGGAGTATGGAAGAGAAGACCCTGGAAATTATAGATTTGTTTGTTTAACCTCAGTTCCTGGAAAAAGTATGATGTCCTCAGGGACATCAAAAGACAAAGAACAAAGGAATTATCAGGCATAGTCAACGTAAGTTTGTGAAGGGAAAGTTCTGCCTTAGTAATTAATCTCTGTCTATAATAAGTTTACGTGCTTGGTGGGTGATGGGAATGCAGTGAATGTAACCTATCTGTATCTATTTTAGTAAGGACTTTGACACCATCTCTCACAGAGTCCTTCTGGACAAATTGTCCAACTGTGAGATAAACAGGCTTATGCTATACTAGGTGATGAACTCAATGGTAGAGCTCAAAGAGTTGTGTTGACTGGGGCTGCTCCTGGCTGGCAGATGGTAACTAGCAGTGTTCCCCGGGACACTAGGGCCAGTCCTGTTCACCATTTTTATCAGTGATCTGGATACAGGAGTGGAATACATCCTCATCAAGTTTGCTGATGGCAGTAAACTGGGAAGTGCTGTTGACTCTATGGAGGGATGAGAGCCTTTGCAGAGGGACCTAGATATACTGGAGCATTGGACAATCTTCAACAAAGAAAAATGTTGAGTTCTGCACCTGGGATGGATTAATGCTGGTCACAAGTACAGACTGGGAGATAAGTGGCTGGGGAGCAGCTCAGCAGAAAGGGCCCTGGTTGACAGCAGGCTCAATGTGAGCCAGCAGTGTGCCCTGGCAGCCAAAGCACATTTTGTGGTGCATTAAAAGCAGCCCAGCCAACTGGTCAAAAGAGGTGATTGTCCTGTGTGCATTAGTGTGGCCCCACCTTGAGTGTTGTGTGCAGTGCTGGGCTCCACAATATAAAAAAGATATTAAGATACTTGAAAGCATCAAGAGGAGGGCAACAAAGCTGGCAAAAAAAAAGCTTGAGGTCATGTCCTATGAGGAGAGGCTGAGGACACTTGATTTATCTTGTCTGGAGGAGTCTGAGAGGTGGCCTCATGGCTTTCTGCAACCTCTTGAGGAAGGGAGTCCCTCTCCCACTCCCCCCCCTCTCCTCTGATTTTCCTGTAGAAGATGTCTGGTTATAGTGTGATTCCTTCTATGGTTTTCTGAAAAGGGAAAATCTTCCTAAAAAATAGCAAATAGCTTTATATTACAGAAGGGAGAAGTGATCGGAATGGTATATCCACCATTTACACACAGGACAGGCATGTACTCTGTTGGCAAGTTTGGAACCTTAGAAGCTCTAGAAGACATTTAAAATAAGAGTAATTTAATGCTGGTATAGTAGAATAAAGGATGTTTAACAAAATATTTATAAATGTCATCTCAGTATGCCTACTCAGTTTCCTACTGGAGAATTTTCAAAAGGACTTGATTTAAATACCTAGCTAAAACTGACATATAATAAAACTTGAGATTCTTGCTTGCCAAGATTGCTTTGAAGTATCTTCCATAATAATTTCAGCTGTTAGTGTTTACTGTTTTTTTTCTTGATGCTTGCACATAGCTGGCATGCTCTAAAGATGGTATTTCCAAACTCTGGTTTTCTTTTACATTGGTTAATAGCTTTCTATATGCAGAGTGTGAAGATCAATAGCATTAATAGCCTGTCTTGAAACATGATTTGAAGGTGATGGTGTTCAAATTCAAAATATAGACAAATATGTCCTGTGCCATCTTTCCAGACAACTTATAACCTAGATGCTGTTGGCAGCATTTGCCCAAAGATGTTAGAATGTGAGTCTGAAACTTAAATAATACATCTAGCGTTACTTGACTTTTCCAATTTGATAGGGTAGTCTGTCAGATCCTACTGGATAGTTATTAGGAGCAGATCTTGGCAAGTAGCATTTCTGTGACTACCAACATAATAAAAGGAATCACTAATAAAACATTGTCAGTATTCCACCTCAAGACACAATTTAGCAACTTGTGATAAGCACAAAAGATTATAAGAGAATGTGGTGGCTGTAGTGTATATTCACATAAGTTTCACAAATAAAAATGGCTTCAAGGAAATAATTAATTACAGTATATTTATGGATAGTGAATCTGAATCAACCTGTCACTCTACAAGACTGTTGTACTTCAAAGTACTAAAAGTCTGTAAAGTCAAAGAAATCAAAATGTGGCTGTATTTTATCTCATTTTATGATGGATTGGTAAGACCATAACTTGAAAATAAAACATTAATTACTGAGTTTATTTCTCAACTCTTATACCTGACTTATAACAACTGTCCATCACTGGTAAATTCAAGTCCAGTGACTGACAGATTTAATGTGAACAATAAAGTTACTGAATTTAAATGCATAAGTTCCATTCCAAAATACACTAATCAATGTATTTTCAGCTGAACAAATAAATGAGATGGTAGAATTATTTATTTTATCCTGGGTGGAAAATATTTTTATGTACATACTTTAGAATAAGAAATACAAGTACAAAGTCCTGTTTCCATTTTGTTCTGAGAGAAATGAATGCTTAGTGATTTGCCACTATAAAGACTATACTAGCACCAGGAACAGGAATGCATTTCCTAGCTCACAGCATGGTTCAAACATGGTTCCCATTAAACTTATTGACCTAAAACTAAGTAAGACAATAAATAACACACAAACCTAAAATGCATTCCAGCTAAAAGCTAAGAGGGTGTAAAATAAATCTAACTGCGGTTGTTAAACTTCAAGACTGATTCAATAATTAATATTAATTAACAGATTAGCTGTGCTTTAATTCCAAATGGAACATGCAAAGCCTATTTAGCACACTTAATTTAATGTATTTACCTAATTGAATCACCATACTGGTGCCAGTACAGGGCCAGTCTCCAACTGCAAGGAATTTGGAGAAGGAATAATTGCTAAGAGCTGTGGAGTTTCACTTTAAAGTGATTCCATGCATATCATTAAAAATATATATATATATATATAAAAAAAAATGGATAACATCAAACTTTGATTGGAAAATGGGCCAATAGCTTTAACTGAGTAAGTTCAAGAGTTTGGCAAATATGACAGTACATTATGCATTCTGATAAAACTTGATAACAGGTTCTGAGGGTTTGTTCAAAGCTCAAGGTGCTTTCATGCTCGAGGTGCTTACCTTAGAGTTGGAAGATCCTTGTTCCAGTCTTTCAGAGGTACGTGAACAATTGCATCACACCTTTCTGTTACACAATGTGACTGGTATTTGAAGAAGGGTCCTTGAGTCCTTCTTGTTTTTTTTTTTTTTTTTTTTTTCCAAGAGATGTGAGATACATTGTATAAAACACTTAAACACTTTCAAGCATGATGACTGTGACATTCACATAGAGGTAGGATACCTGGATTTAATATAATATTTTTGGAAAAAAAATAATCTAGGGGTTTCTGCCTCATCTTCAAAAGCACAAATGCTGGAGTACACCATAGTTTAATGGCTTAGAAGCTGCCCTATAGATGATACATGTGTTTTTAAAACTTCTCATGTGGAAACCAGCCTAAAACATTCCCAGCAAACACAATAAATGGCAGTCATAGAATGAAACAATGCCAACCTAGAATATTTGAAAGGGAATTTTGATAAGAAGTAAATATAATTTATTTTATTTGTAATTCATTAAAAGTGTATAATTTCATTTCAGTTTTACAAAATTTACTTGATTGGTTAGTGGGTTAGTGCAAAGAATATACAATAAATTGCTTACACAGATTCTGTTTGTCAAGAGCAAGCAAAGTAGTTCATCTTGGTAGAGACATCTGGAAATCATTGGACTGCCACCCCTTCTCCACAGCTGACAGATTTCAGTTGATATATTGTCCTTCCTTCTTTCCCTCCTTCCTTCCTTCCTTTTTCTCCACAAGTTTATCACTGACATAAACTTTGCATTTGATTTAATAGAATGAATTTATCATGTTTTTTCATTTTCAGCTGGAATATTTTTTACTAGTCTCTTGTTCTTTAGTGCCATAGTGTAGAGAATGAGATCATAGCCATAATCATTTGAGATTGTTAATACAGAGACTGTTAACACTGAGAAGGAGTGGATCCAGGAGTCCTTTGATTATGTTTAGAAATCCTAACATGGAAAGCACCCCTGACATCACAGGTAGACATGATTAAATACCAATGATATAGAATGCTATCCCAAGAATATTCTTGGAGTCTGTTTATGAAACTTAAAATTTGACATCGACTGTATGTTTATGACTAAGTTACTTCAGGAGATCCTCAGAGTTTTAAAAGCTTGAGCCCCAATTCACCATTATTCTTCAAAACATGCAGTAACTGACAGTACAGTATCATGATCATAAAATGTTGCCATTTTCATCTGAGAGCATTATATGCTTACTTGACATGCATTACTGATGTTTGCACAATACCTATGGGAATGATGATGATGATGAAAAAGGCTCTGTTACTAATCATGTTTTCAAGCATCTAGGACTGTGGGCTTGAATAGTGTTGGCAAAGAACTCTTTTCGGACCACTCACAGACAAATAACTAGTTTGTAAATTCTCAACAGTTCTGAATGACATTTAGTAATTCCATATAAACTGGTCATAGATAATTCACAATCAGAAAACAAAACAAAGAAACAAACAAAAAGTGCTGTAAGCTGTAAAAAGCTGTAAAGAAAACATGTCTTAGCCTCAAAACATATTACAGTTAACATATTAGTTTCTTACAAGCCCGTGTTTGTGTATGAGAGATCATTTCTGTAGGAAAAAAGTTAGAGACGAAGCTCTTCTAGATGTTAGTAGAAAGGAAGAGATTGAGTTCACCATCCTTAGGAGGAAGAATAGCATAATAAAAATAATAGACTTCAAAAGGGCAGATTTTAACAAACACAGGGCATTGTTAGAAAGAAATTTTAGTGAAAACATGAGTTAAAGATCATCAATTAATTCCTAAAGAAACAACATTCAGGTCCTAAGAACAAATTTCCCAATTACAGAGGAAGAACAGGAATTATATTAAGAACAGACACAGCTCAAGAAAATACAGTTAGGAAGGAACATGCAAGGGTGCTGAGAAATCATTCTACAAATACATTTTTAGGAAAAAGAAAGCCAGGAATGTCAATAGACAATCAGCAGTGGAAAAAATATCTTGTATTTCTACCACTATTCACTAAAATGCTTAACTACAGGCATTACTGATGTCATTGACAAGTTCTTACTGTCAACCAGAGAAAGAATAAGCTGGAACATACATGGAAGAGATGAATCCACTTAAATCTTTTGGTCCCAATGATATTTATTTTAGACTGTTTTAAGAACTGATTAAACCAATGTCAGAAGTTACAGATATTATTTCTGAGGGTGCAGGAAGAATTAATTACTTGTTAGAAGCCTGGAAAATAAAACATATAATAATGCAAGGAATGTGAGGAAGAGTTGGGGAATTATTTCAATTTTCCTCTCTGTTTTACCCTTTCCTCTCCCCCAAACACTGTCACAACAATTTTGTAAGATTTTAAAAGATAAAGAAGAAACAGCTAAATTGGATTTAATAGATTTATTTCATCCTGATGTCAAGTAACCAGATATGTATAGTAGACAATCAAAAGTTACTATCTATCATGACCTTAGTAAAATTTCTGACAGTTTCACGTTTCTGTTGTTAAGCTCAACAGATATAGTGTTGTCCTGGTTTCAGTTAGAACAGAGTTAATTTTCTTCCTACTAGCTGGTGGAATGCTATGTTTTGGCTTAGGATGAGAAGAGTGCTGATAACACCCCGATGTTTTAATTGTTGCAGAGCAGTGCTTATACTAAGCCAAGGACATCTCAGCTTCTTGCTCTGTCCTGCCAATGGGCAGGCTGGGGGTGCAGTAAGAGCTGGGAGGGGACAGACCCAGGACAGGTGACCCAAACTAGCCAAAGGGGTATTCCATACCATCTGACGTCATACTAAACAATATATAGGGGTGGCTAGCTGGGGGAGGGGGGCCGGACTGCTCGGGGTTAGGCTGGGCATCGGTCAGCAGGTGGTGAGCAATTGCATTGTGCATCACTTGTTTGTACATATTATTAGTAGTAGTACTATTATCATCATTGTATTATTATTATTATTATTATTATTATTATTATTATTTTCCTGTCTTATTAAACTGTCTTTATCTCAACTCACGGGCTTCACTTTCCATTTCTCTCCCCTGTTCCAGAGAGGGAGGGGGGAGGGTGAGCGAACGGCTGCGTGGTGTTTAGCTGCCGGCCGGGTTAAACCACGACAAGTGTGGATGAGCCTACCATAGTGTTGTAGGAAAACTGATCACAAGATGGTATTGAATGAGAGACTGTCAGTGGATGTATCTCTACTTTTGAGCTTTAGTGTAAAACTCTTCAGGGTTTGAATTCTATTTGATATTTCATTGATAACCTGGGTGATGGAATAGAAAATATGCTTATTATGCTGTCCTACTATGTATTAGAAACTTGGATTATAATTCAAAGTGATTTAACAACATAGAAAAAATATATTTTAAAAGATGTAATTCAATTTAGTAAGGACGACTACAGGCTTTACTTCTGGCTAGTAATATCAGGTGCGTGAATATAGCGATAGTAGTTCTACATGAGTTGATTAGATAGCAATTCAGCATCAACTGATCTGAGTATAATCCTCAGCAGATCACAAGCTGCACATCAATCAGTGGTGTCATGCTGCTGTAAAGGAGAAAAGTATTGTACAACATGCTGGGATATGTGAATGAAGTACAGCTCATAAGAAATGCTAAGTGATTCTGTTTTGCTCATCATAGACAAAACCTTAGTTGGAGTATAATGTGAAGCATGTGGATTCATCAAGAAACCTATAGGCCAATACTGCAAGTAGTGCAGAGGAGAAAAAAATGAATAAAATCAGAGATCTGGATAATTTTTTAAATGAAGGGAAATTAAATCATTTGGGATTGATTCTTTAAAAGAAGACTGAAGATTTAAGAATATGCAAATATGTAAAGTTGAAAGAGAAAAGTAGTTGTCACCTCTCCATGTTAGTGATATTAGGACTATAGGTAATTAATAGTTTTAAGTAGCAGATTAATATGCATGTTGAAATAGTAAAGGTAATGAAGTACTAGAACAGGCCAGTTTTGGAGGCTGTGAGTCTCCATTGTAGAAAGCCTTTCAAAACTGGTAAGAGACATCTACCAAGATGCGCATAATTTCTATCCTGAAAGAAAGAGATGGACCAATGACTTCTTAAGGTTCCTCCCAGCTCTGTTCTATAATTCTGTACTCATTAATTTAAAAGTTGAGAATTTATATATGTATACACATATATATTTACTATGCAAATGGAAGTCAAGAAAAAAGTAGTACTGCAAATTTTCCAATATAATTATGACACTCTAGGAAAAAGAATTGTCAGTTATTTTCCCAAGTTATTTCCCCAAAGAGCAGGCTTTTAAGTTGCCTAATTGATCTACATTTGCAAAGAAGTATAATTAAATCTCAGGGCAAATATATGCATTCAAATCCTGATAGAAAATAATGGGATTCAGACGTATAATTTTTTGACTCCTACACACAGCTTTGAAAATATACCCTGAAGTCCAAACATAAAGGTATCCACAGTGATAAAAAAAAAAAAAAATAATAATAAAAAATAAATTTTAAAAACAAACATTAAACAGTTTTATATCTGTTCACAAAACAAAATGCTATATTTCACAAGGACCTGCTTCAGGTGTAGAAATAATGGGAGTTGTTTTCATTTCCAAGAGCCTTTCTCAACAACCAGACAAACTCAATAAGCTGAATCTGTCTAAAGCAGATGACACCAAAATTAGAAGTCACAGATCAGTTCTATGGGAGACCTCAGCCCACCTCTGGTTGTTAATTAAAAATGATTGATTAGTTCCATTTAGCATAAACAATTTTTTTGTCACTAGAGTGCCAAAAGAAAGAAGTGAACTATCAAAAAATCTCACTTTTTGTCTCGTGGTTTTATGGTTCTGTGATTGAACTCATCAGACATATACTGCTGAACGGCATAAAAGTACATAAATTAATATTAATTGTTTAAGTAACGTGGTATTTACATGAATTGAATCACCTAATTAAGCAAACAATTAAGAGCCCGCAATATTAACTAGTAATTGTATAATTGACTTTTATTAGAATTTGTCCATAAACTTATGTTATATGCATTTTAATGAATTTCCTAATTGTACTGACACATTACACAAATTAGAATCAGACCAAATATGTGGAAAAAGCCCTGGACAACACTAATTCAAGCTTCCTAGCATTTATGGATAGCTTAAAACAATTTTCATTGATTTAACTAATTATATTTGCTACTTAATCTAAATGGAATACTTCATTGCTGCCTGAATTGCAAGTTTTATTGGCAGTTTCAACACAAAATGTTATGCAGATAATTGCTGGTTATAGAACTGTTGATGCAATAAGACTTGCAAAAGATTATATACAGCGTTTATAAAGCTTTAAGTTTGAATTCAGAAGAGAAAACTACTTTATTTGGGTCACAGTATTGAATATTACAGCATAATTATCAATGTTTTATCACAGAGTTTAAAGCTTTCATCTTAATCTTTTGATCATTTTATATCAACAAGGGATTCATTACATCATGGAAAATAAAAGATGTTTGTGCAGCTTTTATGTCATGGGAAAGGGATCTGTGTGTTAATGAAGAAATAGTAAGGTATTGATTTAGGAACATGAAAATAAAACATAACAAAAACAACAAAAACAAAAAAAAAAGAACCTCCTGCTATCTCACTTTCTTCTTCTCTATTGCTGGATATTTATTCAAGAACAATGAAACCTAATTGTTTTGTCCTTTCTTCATAAATTAAGCATGTGTCCTGTTGTTTGAATGAGGTATTTCTTTTTACAATAAAATAAAAATAAAATAACTCCTGCATGTAAACCAAATATTTTCTAAATACATAAGTTGGAATCTGCTTCGTCCTGAGAGTTTCCATCTAGTAGGAAGTAATTTCCAATATCAGTTTGTTTCCTATATCTTGTATTTTGCTATTCTCCAATGAATTCAACATGTAAATTGAATTCAATAAGTAATTGAAATCCAGTTAATTCGATAAGCAAATATCTCATAAGGTTGGTACTACTCTGTTGACAGAAAATGCTAACCCATTTGGGGGGTTGATGAATATCAAAACAAAATATAAAATTATTTAGTTATTTAATTTGATTTTAAAATACAAACACAGCATTACGCATACAAGTGCCCAAATAATCAGTTGCCTGTTGGGAAGAAAGATACTGAAGAAATGTTTATGTATATACTATAAAATGCACTATACTGTAAAATGTGTGACACCAATGAGAACACGTGATTGGATACATGTTGAAAAGAAACTTGTGGCTTTCCCCTCTAACATGAGAATTCTGTTCTTTGGAACTTAACAAATTAAGTTTTTAACATATTAAAGCTTTAACAAATTAAGTTTTATCATCCAGGAAAGGCAAGTGCCCTGTCCCCTTGAAAAGAATTGCTATGTTTAGTATCAGATACACTTCCTAGAGATAATAACATGTCTTTAAATTCTCCCAGTAATTACAAATTTATGCTCAGCAATTTGTATCCATCGATACATACAAAAGGAGGCCTTTGCATCTTGAGATGAAGACATTGCATCCCACATTCTTTAAAACACAGTTCAGGTTGCTTCCTTCCAGAAAGGTTTATAGCACAAAGTCATTTATGGACATTTTCACAGAGCACTTAAAAAGCAGAGCAGCAGTATCCGGTAGCCTTGTCTCCTGGTTTTGCTGATGTTTAATTTAGATGAGACCTCACTCAATACTACTGGCAGTGCTGCACTGCAAACTGAAGTAGTCCTCATATATTTTGTTTGGATCAAACAGTAGGCAAGCATATAAGATATAGGAGCTACAACCCTAGCCACTGAGGCTCATTAGGTTCTTTCTTCATTTAAATCTCATTTTGTCGGGTGCCTCTCTTCCTCATCTGTTAAACAGGAATTAGAAATAAATAGTGCAGGCTAATATGGGGGGCATACGGGGAGAATACTGTGAGTATGTTATGAAAAATCCTTATGGATTTCTTGAGCTCTCCTCTACAAGAGGTTAAACAGCAATTTTATGAACTCTTCAAAGTATAATATAGAAAGATTTCCAGTCTCTTCTCTTCTGCTTTTCTTTCTCTTATCTCTTCTGAGAGAAGCTACGCATTGACAGAACTGGCTAGCTCTTTGAAAAGGCAGAACTGCTTGCAACATGACTCCCAAAACACAAAAGCTTCTTTTGTGTCATTGAATTAAAATAATTAAATCATACAAATAAAAGAGATTTTAGATGCTAATGACTGGTATCATGATTTGGTTGTTAATGAGGAGTCTGAACTTATAACTATAATGTCTTCAATATCAAAGAGTTACAGTAAAATACTGGAGGAAACATCTTGTTAGGAAAGAAAGTGATTTGTGCTTGACTCATTCAAACCTTTAACTGTCTAAAAGTAAGGAGTCTCTATCAAAACATTTTGAAGGATATATTTCAGAATAAGACTTTTAAAGGGTTACATATATTATAGTTAATTAGGGTTGTGGAGGACTATCAGTATTTTACCTTTCCATTAATTTCTGTCTGCATTATTTGTACTGCAGAAAACTGCAATTCTATCAGTTCTCATAGGAAATGGCGCTCTGTTTTTGTCCTAACATTTTATTCTGTCTTTGAGATACCTTTCTAAATGAAAATTTCATAGTTCAGTTTTCAGGTATTGAAAAGCATTCCACCAAAAAACAACCTGACCAAAAAAAAAAAAAGAAAAAAACCTCACACAAAACTAGTGTAAGTGCTGGAAAGTATTGAAGAGCTAACAGGCTGTGGAAGAGGTACATTTTTGGAAGCATTGTGTTCCTGGTCAGATGATCTTCATGCATCTTTAGCATTTATAGGCACTCTGATATGGCAGAGGAGACTCTATAATTTCAAGGGAGTTGGAAGCTCCAACTGGCCATGCCTAGCACTCCAAACTAGGTTTTCGGGTTTCTGACCTCTATGTAGTAAAGAGAAAATAGCTGATATTTCCAACTAAAAATCCTGCAACTTTTTTGTAAAAGTTTGAAAGATTTATTCTACTTTTAAAATGTCTTAATCATACTGTTTCATGAGAACTACAGAAGGTAGAAAGAAATAATTTTAGATTTGTGAAAGCTGAAAAAATCTCACCTCAAAAAGTGATAATAATGAAATATTTCAAAGGTTGACTGCAAATATGAATCAAGTGAGCTAGACCCTACAGTTCAAAAAATATGAAACATTTTGTTTGGTAGAACTGTAAATTGATACCTTTGGAATAGCACTGAGGAAAAAGGTGCTGGGAAAGGTAAATTGGAAAGCACATTATTTAATATGAAATTTGTAATTTTACAGGTTTGTTAATATTGACAGAGGCATAGAATAGATTTTTGATTTGACATTACTGAAAGGGATTTTAAAACTGAACACATTTTCGCTCATGCTACATACAGCATGTAACCTGCTTTGTCAACAGAAAACAGTATGATTCCATATATTGAGTGGTAAATATTTTCACTTGTGATTCTGCCTTCACAGGGATTTAACTTAATGTTTCAGACCTTTTGGTACAGGGCAAAGCTTTTATAAGTCTTCCTGCTCAGAGGAAAGATATTGATTATGCAAACATGCTAAATGTTGCTCACAGACACAGGGATTCAATAATAACAGCAAATATTGGTTGTTTAGTTTAGCTGGTCTTTCATTAAAGGTCTGAAGAAACTTTAAATGTTGGGGCTATTTTAAAGTGATTTATTTCAAAATCAGAGAATGAAATGGAGTTCTGACTACAGATTAAACTTTATAAATTGCCATTATTTCTCATTTACATACTTTATAAGTTGAACACAGTTATTTTATTTCTTGAATTATTTCTAAATCCTTGGTATGTCTTTTAAAATATGAATCTTTATACTTGGCTGAAACTCATAAAACACTGTAGATGTAATTTTTGTACACTACTTGATACACAGTGATATTTAGAGGAGATAGAAAAACATCAAGATTTTTAATAATTTAGAACCATAATTTTGTTATCTCTGAGTTGTCAGTGTTTAAGAGGTACATACTGCTGGCTAGGGGTGATTTTGTCTGCACATTTTGAATATATGCAGAAAATAAAGTCAAGTGTTAAGATTTCTGCAGTTTCAGAATTTCCTTTCAGGGAAAGAAAAAAAAAAATAGAGAACCTTTTAGAATGGCTATCTGTAAAAATACAAACCACATTCTTAAGGGGATGGCCCTCTCACTGGATCTTGGATTGCAAACTCTTTTTCTTGGATTGCAAACTCTTTTTAGTGTCACTGCTACCCATTTTTTATTCCCATCAATTTGTAAGACTAAATAGTAGGACTGAAGTATGAAATAACATCCTACTTAAGAAAAATTATCAAGCAGAACGAAAGAGTCAAGTGTGTAAATGTGTTCTGGAAAAGTGTTTGTTTGTTTGTTGGTTTTCCCCCAAGGCAACACATTTTATCTTTACATCTGAGACCTACTGATTATTGTTTTAAAAACTGAACAACCCTTTTGAAATTCAACAACTGTGCATGCTATGCATATTTTCAGGTAATGAAGAAAGACATAATTTCAGAGCTTCCTCTTCCCCAGTAGTTCTGAGATGTAAATCCTTTGTTCTACTAAACACCCGTTATCACTTTGTGTCTTTTTTTTTTTCTTTTTTTTTTTTTTTTTTTTTTTCTGAAGCACAGATAAACAACTATCTATAATTCTTTCTAGTGCATTTCTTCTGTCTGCATTTATATATTTCAGTCATAACAGAGGAAGGGTCAGTTTATTCAAATTTCAAATTGGCACCAGCTGGATTATAAGACCCAAAGTGAAACTGAATGTAGGTTATATATATTAAATTACCATAAAATATCTTAAAATATCTCAGATATTCTCACATTTTTGCAATGTGAGAAATAGAAGTCCTTCATATAAGCCAATCAATAGTGTCCTGGAAAATATTCTTTCAATAAAACATTCTTTAAAGGTTCTGTTTAAATAATACTTCCTGTGACAAACCAAATATATTATTTCTTCACTGATATTTAAAATTTACAGTGTAGTACAGGATTCTAGGTGTCTGCACATCTTTTGGCTTTGGCTTTAGCCATCAATTCCAACTACACAAATTTATAGGCATAATTTTATAATATACACCAATGCAAGTAGCACCAAACAGTGAAACTGGCTGTAAAGCTGACAATAGGAATCCACAAAGGTTCATAAAGTGTAGCAACATGAGCACTTAACTGAATGTACACCACTATGGTTGATGTGTTAGCAGTACTGCTAATATTCAACAAAATGGATCATTAAGCATCTCATTTGTATAAATATAATGAGAAGTATTAACAAATTCCACTGTTTGTGAGATTCTATACTAGATAAACTTAGAAGGGAATATGTTCTCTAGAATATTACAAGAGGAGGTTTGTTTGCTTCCTTTAATACTCATTTCTAAATTATTTCTTAATTTTGATTATAAATGAAACCCTCAACACTAAAATATTTTCTCTAAAGCTAAACAATCCCATATAAATAAATTCAAAAAAATACAATTTGTGTCCTGTTTTTAAACTGACAAATTGAAAATAGTATTCTTACGCTTTTAGGAAGTTTCAGTAACAAAGTTAGAATAATCTCTAAAACCTCCTAATTCTTCAAAATCAAGAAAATAAAAATGTAACTTCTCTTTCACATTTAGCAATCATGACTGTGTTGGGGGTTGTCGGTGCTCTAGAAACTATTCATTGAAATTTAAAAGTGTAAACTGGCAATATTCTGAGGGTGTTTGAATAAAAAGTATTATTCCTTTTCCATTAGAATCCATTAGCTTCTTTGCCCCCAAAACCACATGTAAATAGATGATGCAAAAGCTTTAACAGTCTTTAGCTAGGAAACTGTGAATAAATAATCAGCAGCTTATGTTGTCTGGACCATTCCTCTTCAGAAAAATACGGTGTAATTAAAAATTAACTTCTTTACCTCCTAATGCAAATCTTTCTGCTTCTTTTCATCTTCTTCCTCATCTTGTCATATGGAAGCTAACTATAATTTTGGAAATGACAGGGCAGTTTTAAACTGATAGTTTGTTAGACCCACTTGTGCTACTAGTCCAAAGGTGCCTGCTAGCCTCTTGTTTTGTTCTGCTTGTGGCCAGCTGCTGTGTGCTTCTGGCTGTTGCAGACTTCAACAGCGTGAGAGGCACGTTTTGCACATAGCTTCTGAAGGCTGGGCCAAAACTGCTTTGAAATATCAGTGTTAGAGTTTTCTTTAAACTATGTTGGATTTTGGATATCTGTGGACTTCTAATTCTTGCTGAAATGAGCACGAGTTTGGGTAGAGGAGTGGTGTAAATGAGTTTTCAGGATGGAACAGCTGCCTTGTCCTTTGGGAAGTCTGAATTACAAATGAACCCAGAATCAGGGTTACAGGTTGCTACCCATAAACAGCATAATGTTGACATTTTAATTTTGATTACCCTTTGTGCTGTAGGTTCTGCTTTTGGGAGACAATTCCAGTGGGATTATTTTGAATAATTCATTATGTTGAAAAGAGACACAATAATGTGCAGTACTGCAGAGTAAGTCATAGGGAGTATTCTGTATTCTTGCTTGTAAAATAAGGACACTACTGCTGTGACAGGTTGGACCAATCCCATCTCTAGTGAATCACAGCTAGCGAATCCCATCGCTAGCTGTGCAAAACCCACAAACACATTCCACCTGCATGCAAGTTGAAAATGATCAAACCTCTTGGATCAGCAGACAGGAACTGTCTTGACATGCCAAAGAAGTCTTTGAGCCTACTTTGTCCTGAATTTTAATGCAGAAGCAGGATTTTCTTATCTCTTCGTTTTTAAACTGCATTCCTGCAGCCTACCCATTCCTCATGCAGAAGAGACAGAAAGCAATGTTGAGTCATCTAGTGAGTATATCATCCTTATGAGGCAGCCATGGGAGTAAAACCTTTCTTTGGTAGGACACAGCAGTCTCACACTTCCAGAGATTCTTTTTTGGTTCCTTAAGGAACATCAGGACTCATTTGAAAGAAGTTTAAATTCACTTTCTTACACATTATTGACAGCAGCAGCTGACCACCATGCCACTAGTGATGAGTTCATTGTCTCCAAAGTTATTACCTGCAAAGAAAACAGCTAAAAATGAAACTCTGCCTTATGGAATTGCTAGTGCCTTCAAGAATAAGAAGTTGAATACAATGCCTTTATATATATATATATATATATATATGTTGAAGAAGATGTTGAAAGTATTTTCTATTAGATAGAACACCTTTATGTTCAAATGTTCTGCTCTTAATTGTTGTTTTTCTCATAATAGTTTCTGCCACTGTATTTGATGAACACCATTCTTTGGAGTTATGTTATAGAAAATACATGGGAAGGAAGGGTAAAATAGTGTTGTTTTTTTTAAACCTTATTTTAAATCAAAGTAGCATGGCTTTGCAACACATTTGGAAGTATAGACTTTCAAAGTAAAATCCTAAAATAATGACGATCTATCTGGCATCTTATGAACAGCTAAGACAGGTCCTCATACTGCACAGAAGCAAAAAGGCAAAGCTAATTGAACACCTCTTGCATTTGAAGAAGGCATTATGGATACTATTGAAGCATTCATATTACATAGCTACCAGCTAAACACAATTCCAGTAATTATTCCAGTAATTAATTGTTTAAAATAATATCTATAAGACTATCAAACAAAAGACTGTATACTGATATTTTAAAGAATCCAGAGCACTGGCTAGCTGACAGCTAGTATTCTGTCATTTGAAGAACAATATGAGTGGACAAATAGGAGAATAGTTCCCTCGGCTTTTGCAAAATCAATAAAATTGAGTGTTTTTGGGGTATATATTTTCCTATTACAGAATTCATACCTCTACTTGAAAATAAAATAGTGTAAAATGTGTGAAGTAACTGCTCTGAGATATACTTTCTCTTTGTAGAGAATGTACATTGCTCAAATTTTAGATACATGTGACATCACAGTTCCAGATGAAATACTGGTAGGATTGTCGTATTTATCACTGGAATTAGATCTTCTTTTTGTCACTCTTTCACCTAGTGTCTTAGCCACATGAGAAGGAATTCTTTAGTCCTCAATAGGCTCTTAAAGATGTTTTCATTTTCACAAATGACTCTGTGCTTTTGCCATTAAATGAAATATAAAGAGATTTACTCTCACAAATGGGAGCAACTTACTGCTTTAGGTTAGGCACAGCAAAGATTAAAACAATCAATATTTCTGTGCTGGAAGCCAGTATGTTTAGTTTATAGTATGTTATCATTTAGTGTATTAGAAGACATGCTTTGGAGGGCACAGCCACAGTTAATTTAGGGTTTGCTATATGTTCTGTAGTGCTTCCTACTGGCTTCTCCTTTACATATAAGACTACTGTGTTTCATATTCTTTGTATTTTAAATATTTATTTTGGAACTAATTTTGAACTATCAAAATATATAACTTTTAGCTTCTTTCTATATCTAGCATACAGAATGCAGACTCTCTTATCTTTGAGCTGCATATCTTGATAATTACTTGGCTTAGTAATGATATCCCACTTTTAAAATCTAACCTCCACTTACATAAAATATACTATAGAAACACTAAGTAAATCTGTGCTTCCTGCCAGAGCTAATCGTGTTCTCTTCAACAGAATTAGTCATACAGGTAAAAGGAGCATTTCCTGGGTTGGTCTTACAACCAGACATAGGTAGAGAAATTTGACAAGTCTTAAAGATGAAAAGGGTGACATAAATGGAAACAATATTTCTTTACAGACACCACATTCTCATGGTCAGGCGTCTGTGTATGTCTGCATATGTTACACACAGGTAGAAAAGTGCACGTCTTTTTGTCTTTAAGAAGTGCTAGATTTTATTAGGACTTGACCAAAGAAGACACAACAAAGTTTTATACAAAACAGATGAGTAAGACAGAACAAACAAACAAACAGGCAAAAAAAAACCACCACCAACAACAAAACATAGATTTCCTAGTTTCTAAAGTAACAGTTCTAGTTGAATAGAAAGAACTGCTTTAGGTTGAAAACAACTCAAAAACCCTAGTGATTAAGACAGAATTTATTGTCTTTTCCAATCTTTCTACTCACTCTGCTAAAGTATATTTGACAGAGAAACTTCTGAGCTAACCACATAAATACTGGGAATGGAATTACACTCCCACTGGCATCAGTCACTGCAAATCAGCAGGGAAAAAAATGTTTCTTGTAAACACAGTAAATCTCAACATGTTGTCCTCTGCTTCCACTCTTCTTTTTTTTGTAAGTGGAAGGCATGAAAGATGTTCTATGAATCAAAGTTTGAGTGAGTTCTTTAAACAAGAATGGTGAACTGGCAACAGAAACCAAAAGCACTAACTTTTAGTTTTTCTGCAGCCATAAAATGGTGTCTGCCTGCTCCATTGACCATTCTGGAACAGAATCCTATAAATTATTGAATGTGCAATGTGATTGGTAGGATAGATCTAGAAGAAAATACTTTACTTACTTGAAGTCTCAAAAGATTAAAATTTGAATGTATTTTCAGATCATTCTTAGAATTTGACTAATCGTTTATCATTTAAGGAATTAAAAAGCTGGCTTTAAACATACAGCATTATTTTGAAAGTCTTAGAAACATATTTTTGCTTAGAAAATAAGTAATATCTCACTCGTGTTTTTACTATATCTCTCTACTGATTTAAATTGCCTTTAGCTTGGTTTCTCTGTAGATCAGCTATATCTAAAGAGAGATGTCTACTAGGCTAAATATCAATCATATGAAGAACATATTGCATGTAACACCTTACATTCTCACTCCTGCAAGGTATTGTTGATATGATATATTCACTACTTAACCAAGTCAGTAAAAACAAGAGAATAACGGAGATCACACTGGTTGTCAGCAAATTTAAATTTCATGTGGTAAAAGGACATAATTTCTGCTGGATAAGAAAAAGAATCAATGGATTCTTTCAAAAAGACAATGCTTTTAGTCAACATCCACATCTGAAATCACCTGGAAGACAGTGCCCTGAGTTTCTGGACTATTCCACCTGACTTTCCACATATAAGTCCCTGACTATCAGTATAGGATAAAATATTAGTAAGAACTTTCCTTTTCTTGCATTTTGTATAAATGTGGGAAAGTCTGTGGCAAGGTTTCCTTTGTCTCTTCATTAGGGAAAGAAAGAGGAAAGCAGCTATCTTTTCCTAGAGAAGAGTTACTCCCACTTGCTTCTCTTCTGAGGAAAATAAAAATAGAGCCAAACAATGCTTTTTTTTTTTTTTTTTTTTTTTTTTTTTTTTTTGGGGGGGGGGGAATATTCATTCTATTCAGAGGGTAATATTAATTCAGGGACTAGGAAGAAAAATGAAGGACCTTTTGGGAATAATGGATTTCCTACTCTTTTTTTTTTTGTTGTTGTTGCTGATTTCCTCACTCGATTAGCATTTTTCATCACTCAGTGTGAAGACAGAGAGATGGGCAGCTCTAAGGAGAAAAAGAAAAAGAAAAAAAAAAAGGAGGAGTTTGACATCATTTAGTGATAACCAAAGTCAGTCAGAGAAAAGGGAGCCTTTCTATTCTGGTCATGCATGAAGTGGTATATGTTACCACAGGAATGACAGCATGTTTTAGAGACTGCTAGTTTCTGGTCCCTTTTAGATGACTGGATTGATTTTTCAAAAGCCAAAGCATCATTGTGTTGCAAGATCAGTAAGTAAGCTTTTAATGATTTGTATTATGTATTTGCATTTGTGACAAAACAGTCCTGCTAAGCATGGGGATGTGTCAGGACTTATCCTGTAACATATAGGTCACTTCTATTGTTATCCAAGCCTTTTTTTACCTTTATGGGAACAGAGAAAAATAATTTGGAAATCCTTAGTAGGAATATTAGGTACTAGTCACACCCTTTCATGTCAATAGTAACACACTGATATTTCTTAAAACTCAAGGAAAAAAAAAAAAAAAAAAGCTTCTTCCCCCAACATAATAAGATGATCTACTACTGTTGAATAAAGATTACAATTCTTAATTTAGTGTAGTCACTATTGTCATGATTTTTGTATTTTTACTTCTTGGAAATCTTTAATGTTTGTCTCTTTTTTGTTTTTGTTTCCTCCCTGATTATGGTAAATATTGACTGACATCCAGATTTGATTTCATTTAAATGCTGTAAGATATTTTAGCATATGTTGTCCATGATGTTTGTGTTTATGTTTTGTTGTGGTAATAGGAAGGCATGATTCTCAGGCCACTACCGTATGTAAGGTTAGCTTCCTCCACGATCAAGCAGCTTTTGGTTATATAACATTAATTTATTTTTGATTTTTTTGATATTTTTTGATATTTTTGATTCCTTTAAAGTTCCAAAGAATCCCATGTAAAAGTTAATCAAGAGGTTTAGCACTGAAGTATGATCATAGTATATAATTACCAAGTAGATTATTGAGATTTTAAAGTGTTAAATGTGGTTGATACTCTCCAGCATACTCTCATACAGTCCCAATTGTCTATTCCATATTGACATGTTGACAGGATAAGCAGTGAAAATGCAAGCTGTGTCATTGCAGAAGACCCTTGCTGGTTTTCTTACTGCTTCTTTCAACATTCATCACTGGTGAGCATTGGCGGGGATCACAGTGCTTAGCTCATACTAACTACATGAAACAGAGCACTGCGGTGAAAATGTCCATTGTTTGCAAACTCTCCAGGAATCTCAAAAAGCACACACAATCATGTCAGTTTGTCCACTGTCACAGCTCCCTGATAACCTCAGGATGTTAAGAGCCCCCCCGTTTCTTGTTGAAAATTTCTGGCACTCATGAACAAAGGCAGGCCTGTTATATCACATAGAAGCCAGACTGGAGTAGTTTCAGCTTTCTGGAACTATTTCTGGAGCAGTTGTGGCATTTTGGGAAGGCTCTCTTTTAGCCACAGAGTAGGGACTGAGGAAATCACTGAGAAGTTAAAAAGAAAAAAAGTGTCCTTCAAATTCTTTTTCCATTCAGTAGAAATTCCCTGTGTGCATCCTTCTCATGCTGTTGCTAAAATTTTAGTGCTGTCTTGCCAAATTTTAACAGAAATTTACTTCCAGAAAATTTAATATAAGTAATTTTATAAACTCAACTAGAGACACTACCCATTAGAGAAAGCACCTTTTCGTGTCAGATCTGTGATTTATGTGCCTGTTTTGGTGGCATAGTAGCAAAATTTGAAAGTGCCTTATATGACTCCAGAGGTACAATAATCAAACTGGGCATGCGTTGCATACCTTTATACATAGCTATCTAATCATGCTGAAGTGTGAAAAATAGCCAGATACGATGATATATTTTCCTTGTTGCTGTACCCAGAAGCAAACTAAGTTATGAGGTTAACATAACAAGCAGAAAAGGTATACTTTGACCTTTCTATACAACTCTTTTAGAAGGAACTATTTGTTAACTGCCACTGGGATTGAGTGCTCCAGAGCGTGTTAAGCCTTGCTAGCCCACTGGATTCACTTCTGTGGATCAGAGACTGAAAATGACAAATATGCCTATCAATAT
Source organism: Aythya ferina (assembly GCF_964211825.1). Lineage (NCBI taxonomy): Eukaryota > Metazoa > Chordata > Aves > Anseriformes > Anatidae > Aythya > Aythya ferina. Next base: position 78,609,544 of record NC_140297.1, on the reverse strand, counting down.
ATTCCTTGGAGCTACATGTGTTTCTGTATTTTCAGGATCAGCAACCTTGTTAAGTAAGAAGTTATGGGAAGTGTGTATACTGAATGGTGTAACCAACAATTGTTACAATATAAAGCTGAATGTTTCTTTTATTTATTCATTTGGGGGAGTAGGGAGGAGAGTTTATATTTTAAACATATTGGCTATAAATATACCATTATGCCAAGATAAATGGTTAAAACAATGGATATAAATTTTATTTTGGCATTGCAATAAACTATGTGTATTCATTCCTGAATGTATGTGTGAATTAGCTTTTTCATGTATTTGTAATGTGACCTTCATGTTTTTAACTCTTTTTAGGAAATAGTTGTCCTGAAGTCCATGTAACTTCTGCCAAATTCTTATTGAGAGACAAAAAAAGAGAGGTCTGTGTCATGTGTCTCCTATAATGTAATGTTGTGGAGCTCTGGAAATTGTAACCCATCACTTTTTTTTTTTTTTTTTTTTTTGTAACTGTTTTTTTCAACAATTGGTTTAGTGGTTTAGTTTTGGTTTTATTAATTCTATTAATTTTATAATAATATTAATAATATTAGAATTAATAATATTTCTATGTTATTTATTTATTCTATTATTCTAACACACTTTTCCAATAGTGAACTGTTGTTGTTTATTTAAAAATGTTTGTTCTTGAGAGGAAGTAAGGGGTGAATCAAACATTTATTATTATTATTTTTTTTTTTCCTGTTTTCATTTTCCAGATCAATCCTTAGGGGAGTAATTAATGGAGTAATTCCATCACGTTGTACATTACTCCCACTGAGCTGCACAGTGGGAATCATAAAACTGTTGTGTTGCAGTAGTACACTTTTCATAAAAAATATACTAATGAAAACAGGTAACTATGCTGGACATTAATTTCCTTATTAGATTTGTCACAGAAAGATAATTAGGCTGATATTTATGCTTAGTGATTTTTGTTTTTACATCAAATATTATTAAAAATAATAGAATGTAAAAAAACCTTACCTAAGTATCTCAAGCAATCAAATGAGAAGCAAATTAATAAAAAGTTTTTCTTTAAAAAAATAATAAAATAATGTTTAATATACTAAAAAGTTGTGAGTTATCTGCTTTCCATGTGGAACACTTTGAAAGGTCATATGTATTGCTGATGAGCTCATTGTTTATAATTAAAAATATTTGTCAAACTGAAACAAATAAATATTTATTTTCAACATATTTACAAAGCATTAATTATTTTTAGCTGTCAAACCATCTTAATGAGGAACTAATATTAATTCATCTAACAAAGTTCACTTTTATTTGAGACACTCACTGAGGTAATTAGTAAACTCCCTTCATTCATTAACATTTCAAATCTCATTAAAATGTAAATGGTGGGACAAGTTTTTATGTATTAGAGGATATTTATTGGCATTCATCATAGTAAGTAATTTGGTCTTCATTAATAATAAAGAATATAGTAAATAGTCATTTACTTTTGTGAAAGCAGCTGGTTAAAGGTTGTTGTACTTTTTTTTAGTGTTGCAATCAAAATGGATGACTCTTTGTAAAGATGTAATTAATTCTCAACACTGCACTAGATGGCGTACAAAGTCGAAGAGACTAAAAAAGCTTCTTGTTCATCAAGCAGCTGTCTTTATGCAGAAGTACTTTAAAGTAAAGGATTTTTGTAGACAGAATGATACTAGCCTACAGATTTCCTCCCACAATTTAATTGAGCAAGGTTATAACAGGATCTTTGATAATATCTCTGAAAAAACAGGAATCGGGTCTAGTGAATCATTTTTACGTGGATGCCCTTTACACCTGTAGGTTGGGGTTTGTTTGTTTGTTTGTTTTCCAAATTAATAGGTAACGGCGAACAAATATTTAATCTCTACTGTATATTTGTAACTTTTTGTCATTTTTGAGACTTCCATGGCTGGGGGCATAGCATTGCGGAGTTGGCAAGTACAGGAGTAGTGCAAAGGCTGATTGAAGGTACTAGAACTGATTTCAGCTCTGAATCATAAAATTATAGAATCACAGAAAGGCTTGGGTTGGAAGGGACCTTAAAGAGCTTCAAACCCCACCCACTAGATTAGGTTGCCCAGTGCCCCATCCAACATGACTTTGAACACATCCAGGGATAGGGCATCCACAACTTTTCTGGGCAACCTTGTCCAGTGCCTCACCACCCTCAGAGTGAAGGATTTCCTCCTAAGACATAATCTAAATCTAGCCTCTTTTAGTTTATAGATGTTTTCCCTTGTTCTATCACTATCTGCCTGTGTAAAAAGTCACATTCCATTTTTTTTATAAATATTGACAGGCCTCAGTGAGATAACCGTGAAGCTTTTTCTTCTCCAGGCTGAACATCTCTCTTCATAGGAGAGGTGCTCCAGGCCTTTGATCATCCTCATGGCCCTCCTCTGGACCTGCTGTTACAGGTCCACATCCTTCTTGTGCTAGGGGTCTCAGACCAGAATGCAGCACTCCAAGTGAGGCCTCACAAGGGCAGAGCAGAGGGAGACGATCACTTCCGTTGACCTGCTGGCCACTCTTCTGTTGATACAGCCCAGGCTTCAAACACACACTGTCAACTCATGTTGAGCGTCTCACTAAAAAACAACCCTAGCTCCTTCTCCTCAGGGCTGTTCTCAGTAAGTTCTTCTCCCAGTCTGTCCTTGTGTCTAGGATTTCCCTGACCCAGGTGCAGCACCTGGCACTTAGATTTGTTGAACCTCTTCATGTGGGCTCACTTTTCCAGCTTGTCCAGGTCCATTTGGATGGCATCCCTTCCTTCTGCTGTATCAGCTGCAACACACAGCCTGGTGTCATCTGAAAATTTCCTCTCCATCTCATTGTCTATATCAAAGATAGAGATACTAAACAGAATTGTTCTTAAGACAGAACCCTGAGGGACACCATTCATCACCATCATCCACCTGGAGCTCCACCAGCCATTAACCACAACTATCTAGCCAGTATCTTATCCACGGAATGGTCCACCCTTCAAATCCATCTTTCTCCAATGTAGAGATTCAAATGTGTCAAAGGCCTTACAGAATCACAGAATCACACAGAATCATAGAATCACAGAACTGTAGGGGTCGGAAGGGATCTCAAGAGATTACTGGCTCCAACCCCCCGTCAAAGCAGGTTCCTTAGAACAGGCTGCCCAGGTAGGCGTCC